>NC_056741.1:1778444582-1778694582 GCF_019279795.1 Protopterus annectens | reverse complement strand
GTTAATGAAATAATCCGTGAAGCTGTAAGTGGCTGAGAATGAAGCAGAAAAGAATGTAAACGATGTGTTGATGTCCAAAATTCAGTATATCACTAAAGCACTGAAACACTCGATGAGATCCAAATATGAATACCAAAATGATGGATAAATCAGGATTTTATTAGACAAGCGCTTTCGCTATAGATAGCTTCCTCAGGTCTGTTTTATACAATAGTATATTTATATATATTTAGTGATATACTGAATTTTGGACATCAACACATCGTTTACATTCTTTTCTGCTTCATTCTCAGCCACTTACAGCTTCACAATCTTTTATTTGTCTCAAATAAAACTGTAAGCATTTTCACGTTTGTGATAAGAACATTTCTTCAGACATTAAATAAAACAACACAACAAAGTTTAAGTAAGAAAATCAGTGATCATGTGATCACATCAATTAAGCCAAAGCAAAATCGTAAAGGTATAAATATTCATGATGTCCCTATATAAAACATTAAAACTATACTAATAAAACCACATCATTAATAAAACCTGTGTGTACAAGCTATCATTAAAATGTATGTATACGTAACCTACAGTGTGTAGAAAATATTAATATATATATATATATATATATATATATATATATATAAAAGAAAGTATACATCATTGCCACTAAATCAGGTAAACATGTTTATGAATGAAGGTGAGTTTGATGGGTCAAAGGTCTGTCCATTAAAAATGGCTTAAGGGAGACTCTATCATTAAGACCACACGGTTTGTCCAACTGAAGTCTGATGATTCATTTGATCTCAGAGCATTCAGTATAATTTTTAAAGTTTCCTAGCTTAACATTTCTCTCCATTAATTCTATTACTAAAAAAGTAAACTTACAAGATAACCCTTTCTCATGCACATGCTTAGCTAAGGCGTTCATTTCATCTTCTCTGTTACTAGCATAAATATGTTCCCTTACCCTTTCTCTTAAAGACCTGTTGGTCTTACCAACATAGAAAGAAGAGCAAAGGCTGCAACTTGCTAGATATATCAAATCACACGTCCTGCAGTCTGTGTAATGATGAAACTCGTGACAGGATGTAAAAAAGTGCCACTATTGGCCATGTAACTATATTGATTGCAGTTCCTACAGGAATAAATGCTTGCGCTTTGTGACTGCACTCTTCTATTGCCATAATTCTTCTCATAACATAATATTCTCTTAAGGGTTTATTACTTTTGTATATAAAATGGGGTGTATCCCCTATAACATTGGCAATTTCACTATTACTAGTTAGAATTGTGAAGTTATTTCTAATAATCTCCTATATAGTTTTATTCATATTACTATAGGGCATCGTAATTTTAACCCTCCTTGAAGAGAGAGTTCCTAGACCATTATCAACATCATCACATTTCTGTCGTTTAAAGAAGGGTTTGCTTTTGCTGTTCCTATCAATAATATTCTCATTTCTAAGTATACCAATTTCTTCCTTCTTATATCCTCCATCAGTTAATTCATTCCCTAATTTAATGTTGTCACATAAGTCTCATTCAAAGTTGTAAGTCGGGAAACTCTAAGTCCCTGTCCCGTCACAATGTTGTTATAAATGTGAGATGGATTCATGCTTCCTCTGTGTAGAATATTGTTCTTTCTACATGTCGTCCTATATAACTCAGTCTCAATAGAAGAGTTTCAGGAGTTAAAGGAAATTATTAGAAAGAACTGACCAATTCTAACTAGTAATAGTGAAATTGCCAATATTACAGGGGATACACCCCATTTTATATATAAAAGTAATAAATCCCTTAAGAGAATTTTATGTTATGAAAAGAATTATGGCAATAGAAGAGTACAGTCACAATGTGCTGGCACCTTTTCCTGTAGGAACTGCAATCAATGTAGTTACATGGCCAATAGTGGCACTTTTTTTTACATCCTGTCACGAAAAGGGTGCATGAGTTTCATCATTGCGTAGACTGCAGGACGCATGATTTGATATATCTAGCAAGTTGCAGCCTTTGCTCTTCTTTCTATGTTAGTATGGCCAACATGTCTTTAAGAGAAAGGGTAAGGGAACATATTTATGCTATTAATAAAGAAGATGAACAAGACTGGAAAAGGCAGTCATGAGGAGAAGGTTAACACTTGCACCACACCTCCAGCCTCACATAGACATACTAAACCAGCACTGGCAAAAAATACACATAAATACACAAAATCATACTTGGAGGCTCTAAATAAAAATGTGCAAAGGCATCACAGGCCTCCAAAGCAGACACCCAAAAAACCTGCACCTCCCGTCACTAACCAAACAATACATAAAACACAAAATCAGTGTGCTGCACAATCACAGCCCTTAAGGCGAAATAACATACCTAACACACTTGTAATAGGCAACTCTATAGTCAGGCACACTGATGTCCCACTCACTAGGCTGGACAAGGAGAAGGTTACTGTAAGCTACCTGTTGGGAGCCAGAATCCGACACATAATACAAGCACTCAGGTCACTCCAGAACAAGTACAAATATGACTCAGTCATTGTTCATGTTGTGCATCCTGTCCTCACCAAGAATGATACCACAGTATAAAGAAAAAATGATTAATTTCAACAATTGGCTAAGCTTCTGGTGTCATTCAATGGGGATCCAGTGTCTGTCAGCCTGGGACGACATGCTCGACAAGCCTTGTTGCTTCGCAAGAGACGGCTTGCACCTGTCACCCCTAGGCTTTCAAATACTGGCCATGGCTCTTGCTGCCCCCATAGTGCCTTTTTTTAGGCAAGGATCAAAAGTCAAACCCACCTCAGTAAACAGCATAAATAAAAAAATGAGGGTTATGCTACTCAACGCCAGGAGTTTAAATCTCAAAATGCACGCGCTCAAAGCACTCCTCAGTATGGAGAACGTCGACATCTGTGCAGTAACTGAAACCTGGTTCAAGGCTCGACAGAACACCCCAGCACTACCAAGCTACAACTCATACCACACATTTCAGCCACAGAACATGGACTGAAACACAAAAGGAGGGGGTGTATCTATATTCATCAAGGATACCTACACCTCCAGGTTAGTGGTGCAGCATGATACCTACGAGATCATCCATGTGCAACTAACATCAGGCAAATCTGCACTGCAAATTGTGGCCTGATACAGATCACCCTCTATGACCCAGGACCACAACTCCGCCTTTCTGGAGAAATTGAAAAACATGAAAGTCCTACCGAACACCCTGATATTGGACAATTTCAATTATCTTACCATTTACTGGGAAAACTACTCAAGTACAAGCTCCCAGGTCCAGCGCTTCCTGTAATTTATCAACTCAAATGCCCAGGATCAGCTGGTAAACTCCCCTACCAGAGGTGAAAACATATTGGACCTGGTCATCACCAGCATGGGCGACAGGTGTTCCACACCGGAGGTCAACGCGTCACTGGTTAGATCAGACCATAAACTAATCACTCTGGATGTCCACACCGCACCACCACCTCCAACCACGGAAACCACAGTGAAAAACTTTTCTATAGCAAACTTCACCTTACTTAAGACAGAGGTGGTAAATTTCACAACCCCCATGTTAAAGGATAACAGTGTCCAAGATGCAGGAACGTTTACAAATGCACTCTATGAGCACCTACAAGGATGCATGGATTGTGCCATCCCTAGCAAAACCAAGACTCACTCCCCTAAGAGAAGGAAAACAGTCTGGTGGACCCCTGCCATAAACAGGCTATACAAAAGAAGGAGGAAACTAGTTCAGAAAAAAGCAAATCCCAAGAAGGAAAGACATCCCTGATCAGTATCAGTAAGAAACTAAGGTCCCTCATAAAATCCTCCAAGGCTAACTTTGAAAGAAAAATAGCCAAGGATTTGAAAGATAACCACAAAGCCTTCTTTAGCTATGTCAAGAATCTAAGTGGCAATTCACAGATACGCTCTGAGCTAGTGCAAAATAGTACAAAATATACTGAACCCACTAATATTGCCAACATCCTGGCAGATAGATTAAGTGCAAACTTCACCCCCCTTTCATCCCCAAAAGGGCCCACAACAATACCAGAAAAGTGTAGTTTCCCAGAAATCACAGATGCACAGGTGAAAACAGCCCTTTCAAAAGCCAAAAGCACAGTGACAATGGGGCCAGATGGTGTCCCAGGCTGCGTCTTGCACGAACTACAGAACGAACTAACCCCCCAGCTAAACACACCGTTCAACCTCAGCCTCTCCACAGGCTACTTGCCCATAGAATGGTGCACAGCAACGGTTATTCCGCTCCACAAAGGAGGGGCCACAACTGACCCTGGTAACTATTGCCCCATAAGCCTGACTAGCCTGGTCTGCAAGGCTATGGAGCGCATCATCATGGAACTCATTAACAAAGACATTGGGAACCTCCAAACACTTGACCCGACCCAGTTTGGCTTTGTTAAGGGCAGATCATGCCTACTAAACCTGGTTGACTTCTTTGAGACAGTCAACAAGGCCATAGATGAGGGGAAGGTAGTTCACACAGCCTACTTTGACCTCGCCAAGGCTTTTGACACCATTCCCCACTCGGGAATTATAGAAAAACTCACCAGCCTGAACATAAACCCCTACGTCATGAGATGGGTTGTCAACTGGCTTACAGACAGAACTCACACGGAAAGAATAGCAGGCTCCAGGTCCGACTCTAAACCAGTCACAAGTGGTGTCCCACAAGGCTCGGTCCTGGGACCCCTACTGTTCAGCATATACTTCTTAGAAGTACAGGCAAGGTCCTGGGACCCCTACTGTTCAGCATATACTTCTCAGAAGTACAGGCAAACACAGGAGGACTATGGCTAACCAAGTTCACCGATGACTGCAAACTGGGAGCCATAACTGACTCTCCGGCTGACACGGACATTCTCCAAAAGGGCCTTACTGAGATGGACACCTGGTGTCAAAGTCAAGGTCTCAAGCTAAATGCCAAAAAATGCAAAGTCATCCCATTTGGGAAAAACAAAACACCCATGAATTACCCCATAGGTGGCAGCCCCCTTAATACAGAAGAGGTAATAAGAGATCTGGGGACCCAGGTAGATAGTAATCTCTCCTTTGACAATCATATTGCCAAAGTAGTTAGGAAATCCTTCTATGTAGCCCATCTAATTACTAAAGGGTTTGCATCTAGAAATAAAGAGGTTATAGTGCCCCTCTACTCGTCACTCATCAGACCCATCATAGAGTACAATGCCCCATTTGGGATGTACCTCAAAAGACACTTCCAACAGCTGGAAAGACCACAAAAGTACCTCACCAAGAGGATTACTGGCCTCAAACACATGTCCTATGCAGCCTGACTGGAAAAACTCCAGCTGTACTCAGTCGTATATTGCTTACTCAGAGATGATCTCTGCCTGACTTACAAAGCCATGTCCAACTCAGAATTGATGGGCATGCTCCACCTAAAGAAATCCAAGTCACTGCGAGCCACTCGCTCTAGTGAGCTAAACCTTACCACAACTATAAATAGAACATGCTGGAGGGATAGATTCCTGTCACAGAGACTCCCCATGCTTTGGAACAAAATTCCTAACTACATTAGGTAGAGCCCCCTCCCTAACACTCTTCAAGAGAAACCTTGACGAGTGGATGGGTAACAGAAAATACACCCCTGGGATCACTTCATTGGCTCTTCTTGACAGAGGCTCAGTTAATTAATCAATGGGGCGGCGAAAGCTGACACACTCTGGCTAGGCTTATAAATGCCCTCGGGCAGATAGCCTAGTACCTACCTATGAACCTATGAGACTAACGCCTTAGCTAGGCATGTGCTTGAGAAAGAGTTATCTCATAAGTTTACTTTTTTAGTAATAGAATTAATGGAGAGAAATGTTAGGCTAGGAAACTTGAAAAATTATACTGAATGCTCTCAGATCAAATGGATCATCAGACTTCATTCGGACAAATCGTGTGGTCTTAATGATAGTCTTTCTTAAACCATTTTAATGGACAGACCTTTGACCCATCAAACTCACCATCATTCATAAACATGTTTACTTGATTTAGGTGTAATTATGCATACATGTATATTTCTTATATATATTTTTTATATATGTTTTTATATTTTTTGTACACTGTAGGTTACTTATACATACATTTTAATGATAGCTTGTACACACAGGTTTTATTAACGATGTGGTTTTATTAGTATAGTTTTAATGTTTTTTGTAGGACATCATGAATATTTATACCTTTAAGATTTTGCTTTGGTTTAATTTATGTGATCACATGATCACTGATTTTCTTATTTAAACTTTGTTCTGTTGTTTTATTTTATGTCTGAATTAGCATTCTCATCAAGAATGTGAAAGCGCTTACAGTTTTATTTGAGATGATTAATAGATTGTGCCTTTACCTTGTTTGTCTTCTCAGCAGTTTGTTTTTGAATCAACTAGAAATGACTAATAATCCCTCTGGCACTCACACTGGTCCATTCAAACCTCTGAGTAATGCATCAGGCAGGTGGAATTTATTCATAATTAGCCAATTACACAGGCTGCATCTACATCATAATATAAAGTATGCAGGCACCCTTCAGTCTGTTTTTTCCCACAAACTCTGCACCATTGGAGTACACACTTGGGAATTTTAACTGACAAAATGATAGAGGCTGCTGCTGCTTTATTATATCTCTCCATGCTACAGACTGAGGGCAGTGATGAGGATGATGCTGACAACTGGCCTAGACTGAGGAGGAGAAGAGTGTTCAGACTCAGGGTAACCTTTCAGGGGCTAAATGAGCTGGAGATAGAGCATTACAGGGTGGACAGGGACATACTACAGCAGCTCACCAAGCTCTGCCGGCCTCACCTCAGACCCAGAGCCAACAGAGGTGAACACATCCCACTGGAAACAAGGTATGTGTAGCCTTAAGAATATTAGCTACAGGTACTTTCCAAAGACCTACTGGAGACATCATGGGGATCTCAGAGGCATCTGCATCCAGGGTACTCCACCAGTTACTGGATGTCATGCTAAGACATGCCATTGAGCACATTTATTTTCCCAGCACCCCTGAGGAGAGGACCAGCAATATGTGTCTCTTTCACCATGTAGCACACTACCCAGAGGTACTGGGTGCCATAGACTGCACTCACATCCACATCAAAGCACCACCCAGTGAAGAGGATAGAGTGTACGTTAACTGCTAGGGCTATCACTCCATCAACTGCCAGGTCATGTGCAATGCCCAGGGCATTATCATGAATGTGTGTGCTGGCAGCCCTGGCAGTTATTACAACTTCCACATTTAGCACACCTCAAAGCTGTACCAGGCATTTGCCAGGGGGACATCCTGTATGGCCATCTTGTGGGTCTGGAACCATGGATGATGACACCCATCAGAAATGCACACACACTCACTGAGGAATGCTATAATGAGGCACACGTACAAACTGGGAACATTGTAGATTATGTTTTTGGGCTGCTCAAGTCACGGTTCTGCTGCCTTGACATATCTGGTGGAGCCCTGCAGTACTCTCCAGCCACATGTGCACACATGTTCATAGAATGTGCCATGCTACACAATATGATCTTGTGGAAACAGCTGCAGAAGGAACATCACAGGGAGGGGGCACACAGTTCCCCACCATTGCCAAGGTCCCCACAGGCACAGGGGGACTCGGTGGAGGACCCCCCTGAGCCTGCCCCGGTAGGCAGACGTAGGCATGCCCAGTATGCCCTGGCCTTGGCAAAGAGGCAATGCATAGCACATACACTGATACCCTAGGGACCCTGGGACTGGCACCTCTCTCTAATTCGTACACACAGTAAAATGGATGCCACACACATCACACTACCTATACCTTACCATGTATAGGCTGTACATTGCATGCATCCAACAGATTCAGCCCTCAAGCACCATCCTCAAAAGGGCCACAGGCACAAGGTAAGTCACTCTTCTTAACAATAAATGAATGGATTAGTACGTTGTGGTAGCATATCTGTGCTATCGCTGCATGTATCCAAGGGAATGGGGTAGCCTACCAGGACAGCAGCAGACAACTGACAGCTATGTGGGACAACAGGAAATGTCCACCCAATACTGTCTTCTCCAGAGTATGCAGTAGCCCTCTAGGTAACAAATCTCACTGCAGTATATGTGGAGGACTAACAAACTGGTGGGTCATAGGTCATGTGCATGGATGTCAATGTTGGGGTCTCATACTCACCCCTCAGCCTCTCCCAGCAAGTCAGCTATAGAAAACCATAAAGAAATGTCTACAAAAGGCCCACAAATAGGGACAATGATGAAATATTCCTCTTACAGACTTACACAGTGATATCACAGCAGGTCTTGCAATGGCATTAAGTTTCTGAAGGGTAAGAAGTCTGAAACTCAAATGTCTGCCATTACATTTTAACCTTTGACCTTAGTAATATGCCAGTATTTTCCAAGACAGACACAACACTATGCTAAATGGAACCAAAACATAAAGCCAACATCTGCACAGCCTGTGCAAATGTGTACAGTTGACAGGTATGCCCCCCAACGCACCCGTGTTCCCATAGAACTGCAGTAACACTTATGTTTGTAGGGTAATAGCAGCAGAACACACATTCCCAGTGCTGTCCCAATCAACTTGATAACTTGTTGCATGTCCACAATATGCAGGGGTCAGTGAGCTATGTTTATGGGTGGTTAATATTGTCAGGATGTGGGCAGCACGTACTCTTGGCTGTTGTGGCTTAGTGGCCTAGGTACAGTACTGTGGTTGACAGGGTCCAATTTCCAAGACTTTCTGTGCCAACTATTTTGCATGTCAGCTACACCTATGGTAGGAGTTGTACACACTGTCCAGAAGTCAATATCTATTACTGCAGGAAAGCTGGACAAGTCAGGGACAGGGGGCCAAACATATGGACAGTACACAGCTTGGAGTTACCTATACAGTGCCTAGTAGGACAGCAGGTACCTAAAAGTCAGTGTATTGTCAGGTTATAAATGGCTGCCACCTTACGGTGTCAGCACTGACAAGTTACTGGCCACCATCCATACCCCTGGAATGACAGGCTGTCACAGAAGGACCACAATAATGCCTCGTGTATCTGTTCTGCTGGTCCTAACTTTGCATTTGCCTGCCAAACTATTTGCAAAACAAGAAAGGTTCATGTCAAAACATTAATGGCAGACAGTGGAGAAGCAGATGTCATAACCATAAGAAAAAGCAAGCAGATTCCAAACTGGTCTCCCAACTGTCTATGTTTGGCAGAACATTATTAACACCTTGTCCCCATATGTGGGAATGTGACTGAGTGTCATACATGGGTCTGTCCAGATGTCAGTCTGTGACGGTTTGACAGCTAGGCCAACATGCAGCCTTATAATAACATAGCAACACAAACTGTCTGAGGACCACAACAAATGTAGTGATGCAATGATGGACAACCTGCTAAATAGGTAAACTCAGAGGTGTGAAGTCCATAACCCGGTGTGTGATGTTACAGCATCTACCCTGCTTACACCAGAAATACAAGTACATAACAGCAACCACTGTGGACAAAGCCTGTGACTGGACTACAGAAGGACAAAGAAACACACATAAGGCTAAGGGGAACCACTGGCCAAACAAATGCAGAATGTGCACACCAGAACAAATTGTGCACTAACACAGGTTCCCTACAGTGCACGGAGTCAGTAAACATCATCCACAACTACACAACATGCACCCACGTAAATGGAGGTCCTCAACAAAACAAAAACCCAAACAAAGAATACCTCAGAGGTAAAAACACATGAGAAGTCCAGAAGCCTCCACAGCACAGACCATGCATAGTCCACACAACCAGTATCTCACAACCATTAAGGCCTTACCATAAACCCAACATATTACTCATAGGAGACTCCATTGTGAGACACACAGATATGCCTCTCACCAGGCTGGATAAGGAGAAGTCATGCTTACATGTTTGTCAGGTGCCAGAATCCAACATATCACACATGCACTCAAGTCACTCCACAACAGGTACTGTTATGACTCTGTCCCAGTCCATGGCGGTGTGAACAACATCAGATGTACCTCCCTGGACTATAGGAAGACAGAGATGATTCAGCTTGCTGAATATGTGTCTCATGCAAGTATGTCCTTATGCTTAAGCAGCATTCTACCATCACCCAGAATGATGGTGCATTACAAAAAGAAAACGATTGTCAGCAACAATTTGCTTAATTAATGGTGTCATCCTAGGGGGATCCACTGCCTGGCAGCCTGGGAACATATGATTGACAGACCATGCTGCTTTGCTAGGGATGGCCTGCATCTGTCTCACTTGGCCTGCAGACTTCTGGCAAAGGCTCTTGCCTCCCACATAGTGCCTTAAGTCATGGGGTTGGATTCACGAAACCTCCGTGTAAGACTTAATATGTCTTACTGGGAGGCTGCAGTTGAGCGGTATGACGTCAGCATGCCATGCATATTCATGAGGGCATGCTGAATCATACCCTAGGCTAACACGGTCCGTGTAGGAAAGTAGGGGGCGTGTCTGAATGCCGAGTACTGCAAAGGGACACGCCCCCAGAAGAGTCAGAGGCCTGAAAGTAAACACCCACGAGCGAGTCCTTAGAAATGTCAAGGAACACACCACACATCCCCACAGACTAAACCCTACTGAAAATGTGTAAAACGTAAAAATAGCAGTTTCATTTTTTTTTTTATAATTTCAAAAATGTTTGCCCGCATTTGCGCTCGTTTGCGCGGGTATGCCCTTTGCTCAGCCACAGTTAGCAGACATTGAAAAGCATATAAGATCTACATATGCAAATTAAGCCAAGTAGCAATAGCATAGCAGTAGAGACGTTGGCCAAAGAGGAGGTAGTCATGGTTCGAGCCCCCACAACATCATTCACCATTTTTATTTAAATAAGTATGAAACAATCCCCTGACATAAATATATATATATATATAAACACATTCCCTATGCAGACTGACTCTCAAAACCACAGCTAGAGTGCCTTGCATATTTCCTACACAGAGGTTACCATTGCTGGACATACACAGTTATGTCACACCCATACCAGTTGGCCAACCACCATGGCAACACCTCACAATCCGTCCAGCCTACATGACCTAGGGCCCTAATCCTTGTCACCACACTAAACAGCACATGCTGGAGGCACAGATTTCTATACACAAATATGCCATACCCTGGAGTAAACCACCCAGCATTAACAAACAAGGCTCCTTAGATGTCATACATACCCCTGATTAATGTTATGGAGATAGGTAATATGCCCTGTGAGTCACCTCTGTGTAACCGTTTCACAGGAGCAAGTAAAATCACATTACATGTGTCCCAAAGGGCAAGGTAGCATATGGCTAGGCTGCCCTAGGCCCAGGGCCAATAGCATTGTACCTACCTATGACACAATGCACACACACATGTACTCAGTGCAATACCAGCTATGTGACGTTGAGTGAGTGTGACACTGATTGTGTGCAAGGTCTGTAAAGGTGTGATAGCTTAGTGTGAGTTTGTGTCTGTCATGGTAGTTGGTGTCCTTGGTGTGAGGCTAGAGAAAGATGTGTCAGTTATTGGGATGCAAACATAGTAGATTGGCATATGTTGTACCGTACTTCCCTGTGTACGACTGCAGTGTCCCATCATAGGCAGAAGCAATACATGTATGCTCAGTAAGTGGTACTGCTGTTGAATCCAGCTCACATATGAACTGTTGTACTACCTGATGTTGTAGACCTAAACACTACAGTATGGTGTATGCTCACATTCCCTGGTAACACTGTCTGATGTGTTTCCTGTAGTCTGCACAGATTACATACCTCATGCATAGGTATCTGTAAGTAGGGGCACACAATACTATAAGGTAGACAGTTAATGCTCATCTGTGTTGTCATACATTTGTGTGTTGTATGTATGTGTAATGTGTGTGTAATGATGCCTGTACCATGGCCGCAATCACATGTGTGTTACAGGGTATGTGTGTGTACCTGGCAGCATGTATACTCTGTGACAGCAGTATGCTGGCTATAGTAACAACTGTGCACATATGTCAGGTAGGGGTATGGTATCAAAGACTAGGATGGATTACCATTGAAACTGTAAATGTGAATTGCATTCATTGCACGGGATGACAATATTCTTCATCCATTAGCTTGATACATACCCCCAGTGTGAGGTTGTGCATTGTATCCCACACAGTGTGCCGAGTGCTTGTGTATACTAGTTTGTTGTATGGAGTGTGGCATGCACTGTCAGACAGTTGTAGGCTGAGCACTGATATGTGGTATCGAACATGTGTATCCCCTGATAGACTGACAGATGCTATATATGGCAGTTAACTGATATCAGTACATTAGAATATTAAATGTGCCCCATGACTTACTCACATATTGTTCTTTTCCTTCCAGGGTGATGGTGCATCAGCGAAACCCACCTTATACAGCAGCAGAGGATCAGAAGATCCACCAGAGCCTGGTGCAGAATTACTGTGTGCTGTTTTCCAGGACCAGCCAGAACCAGCATGAGAGGGCTGCACTGTGGCAAGATCTTGTCCATCGAGTAAATGACATAGGCATGCATAACCGGACATATGAGCAGGTACGCCATCACTCCAGTGATTTAATTAGACATGTCCGGCAGCGTGCGTCTGATATCCACAGACAACAGCTTGCCACAGGCGGTGGGGTACCTATCCACCCCCCCCTCACCAGTGTGGAGGAGCACCTCCTAAGTGTTGTGGCTCCAGGCCAACAACAGCAACATCCACAAACATGTGTCATCATGAAGGCCAGAGCCACCCAGCATGTTGAAATGGAGCGTGCAGGTAACATGCCATATCTGTAGTTGACTGTTCTCTGTACTGGTAGTTTATGCATGTGTGAGATGTGTACTGTTTGTGTAGCTGTTAACCTGCCTATTCTTCTGCAAGATTGATATTCTGAGCATAATCTGTACACCTGTGAAAGCCACCTGTTGTACTTCTGTACTTTATCATACTCACAGTATCAATGGCACAGTTGTGGCCACTGGCAATCACTCTCATATTTTTGCAGGTCCCTCTGGAGTGACAGCAAGGCAGCCAATCCATGTTGGTGAGTGTGTAATAACAATACTATTGCTAATGACATGTGCATGTCATATGGAGGTGTAGTATGTGCACATGTAACACACCTACGCATAATGCATGCTGTGCATGTTTGCTGTGAGCCTATGCATATCCCATTATTCTCAATAGCTGCCTCACTCACATGCAATACACAGAGCATGACACGTGTGGCAACACAGTAATGGACATTGTATAGGCATATCTGATACACGTGTACACAACATACACATGTTTGGCATACACACTACAATTAGCCTGCTACACATGTCCAATTATGACACCTGCTGTATGGCCACCCTTCAGTATCCCACTTATCATCTACGCAGCACACATAATATACCTGAGGGGTAGAGGCCTATCATGTTTTTGTGCAACAGTCTTGAACAAATAATACATTCATGTTAGGCAATGCTCACTATTGGCCATCTTACAAACCTATGTAACAAGTGGCTGTGTAATTGTGGATGTAGTCATGTTACTGCACGTCAGGTACAGCATGCTAGCTTCCTGTCTGGCACACATTATTATTGTTGACTGACCACAAGAAGCATGTTGATCATGGCTCACATTACTACACCACATCTAGTTCTGCCAACCACAAAAGTACACATAGCAGTCATTGCGTAGCACCGTCATGTGTTCTGTCTGTGTGTGCAAATATATGCACACACAGCTTGTAACACTTGCACAACATTGTTATGTCCTTGTACACATTGTGTCCCAGGGTGGAGACAATCACTGAACAACTACACACAAGCATCAAGTACACGTATACTGTTATTAACAAGGGCTGTCTACACTTGAACTGCATTGTTCCTGTGCAACACATAATCTGCATGCTGACATGTGTGCAGTGATGTTTTTCCTTGTGATACTGTCACCCACCATAAAACAGTATTGTGTATGTGTTGGATTACAGGTGTGTCTGTGTTTGTATCTGCTGTACTGAGGAGTGTGCCTGTGTGCTTGTGTGCCTGTGTGCCTGTGTGCTTGTGCACCTGTGTGCATGTGCGCCTGTGTGCATGTGTGCATGTGCGCATGTGTGCATGTGCGCCTGTGTGCATGTGCGCTTGTCTGCATGTGCACCTGTGTGCATGTGCGCCTGTGTGCATGTGCACCTGTGTGCATGTGTGCATGTGTGCCTGTGTGCTAATATCATGTACACATTTGTAAACTGTGTTTCCTATCTTTCTCTCACAGGTTCTGATGTTGCTCTGGTGGAGTCCAGCAGGGAACCTGAAGCCACTGCTGGGGATAGTGATTATGATGATACATGTGTAATGGCACAGGGAGGTGTGACAGGGTCTGTCATTGGTCAGCCAATTGACACTACACAGCAGTCAACCCTATCAATGCGCACAGTCATCCTGCCGATACATCCATTGTCACCAATGTCCTTAGCTGAGGGACAGCATGCAGTGGGCATTGACCAGGGTAGTGTGGTATCATTGGCACATGCATCCCCTCACAGCAGCCATGGCCAGATTCCTGACATGGTACCACACAGGCAGATGTTCAGGGGTTCTCGTGGGAGCAACCGTGGTCGTACTGCCCCTGTCATACGTGCCCACAGAGGTCTTTCAACCTCAGCTATGTTCCGGGCTGTAATGCAGGCACAGGCATGTATGGAACGGTACACCAGACAGGGTCTGAGGGAGCTTAGAGCACATTGCACCGCTATGAATGACACTATGCGTGAAGTTGCGTCTGCCATCCGTAACATCAGCGAGGTCATTGATAGACGTTGGGGGGACACATTAGATCTCTTCCACAACTACATGTCCAGGAGCCAGGACAGTGCAGGACGGTTGAGGCATCGACGTGGAAGTATGCCAGCAACATTATCAGCTGGCAGTCGTCGTGGACAACAAACCCGCAGCCGCTCCCATAGTGGCAGTACCAGCCCCAACAATGCTGGGTCTGTGCTGTCATTAGACAGTCCGAGAAGACCACATGCACGTGCACGTGGCTCTGGACAATCCCAGCAGGGACATGTGTCCAGTCAACAACCCACTTCTTCTGATGACAGTACCCAGTCTGGCTTAGTACCGGATACTGTCCGTAGCACCCCTGCCAGGCACAGGTACCGTGTCCATGGCCAGAGACAGTGATCTGTATGACCTGGCAGGTACAGTCTGTGGCTGTCCACAAACACCCGTATATGGCAGCCACGTGGTGGAACTGTGTGCATGCATACACACACATATAATGCTAACACCTAGGGCTAACAAATACACACACACATTGCAGCAACATTGCCCCATGTTGTACTGTTGTCCCTCACTAACACACACACACATACATGTCAGTTGGATGTGTCAATGGCAGACTCTGGCAAACCAAGTACACACCCTGTGCATATGATGAAACTGTGCCACCCCCTGCCATCTGTAACATTGATGCAGGAACAGGGTAGCATGGTGCTGATGCACAGGGTGACTACATAGCACTGTAGTAATATTATCATGTTGTTAACAGTACAGTGTAATGATATTGTTGTGGGTATATTTGAGCATGCATGATGCATTACCTATTTTTGCCATTGCAGTTTTATATACACCAGTGTTAATTCCCAAAGTGTACTGTCTGCACATGTGCCACATGGCTGTTGTGTGTACCTGTGCCTGCATGTGTTGGAGTGTGGACAGTACATGTGTGATGTTTGCAGCACTGAGATGCAGGTGTACATTTGTGAACATGGTTAGCATGGAACATGACATGGTTTGACAGTATGCTGTGGGTGGTACGGTTTCCAAATGTCAATGGTATGCATTCTGATAGTATACACAGCTTACATAGCCTGACATTCAGTGGTCATTACATGGTGTCTCCTCAACTGTTACACAGATGTAGGAACCTGGTGTCAGTGATATCCCTGCAGTACTACATTATACCAGTAGCCATTCTTACTGAGCCCCACACATCCCTGGGAACAATACTCTTTGGCATATAGCAGTCTCACGTACATGCCAACACAGTACGGATATGCCCATCCACGACTGCAAATACATACAGTGGCCTACAATGCATTCTACACATGACACACCTAACCACCACAAGGGTATCATACGGACAAATACCTGTTGTCCAAGCCATGCTGTATTGCTGTAATGCAACTGTGGCATTGGCATCGGCATGTAGTTAACATAGTATTCCAACAGTACCATGTAGGTGGTAGCACCCATCATGTAGAACGGGTAATGGTGTGTACATGTGGACAAGTGTTATCTTGTCTTTCCTGTGATATTCACATTTCCAAAGGTATTCTGCAGTTCCTCGGTGTATCACCTAAGCAAGAAGGTGTCTGTATGCATATCGGCAACAGTTGCCATACACCTACACTGGGTGTCCATCACTCACAGACTTTGCTGTGTTTTAACATGTCTGACATATACTCCAGACATGAACCCTCACCCACATTAGTCTATCAAAGCTTTCATGGGTGTGTGTCACATAGTTGGCCTAGGGCACAGATCACTGCAGTAGCCTGCATTGCCACCAACATACATGTATGGCCTAAGGTCTGGTAAGCTGCGGCACATGCTGGCAAAGGTAAAGTACAGTTTTGTACCTACATTGCTGCAGTCCTTACACTTGGGGTAGTCCGCTGTCCTCGGTCGGCCCGAATATCAAAGTATTAGGCTGACGTCGGTCAAGGCGCTTAAGACTGACATCAGGACGTCAGGGTACAAATGCGCATGACCGATGTCATATCCTTAGTCTTTTCTTGCCCCAGATGTCAGAAGACCCTAAAAAGAAAGGCCAAAAGCAAAAGACAGCAAAATCAGCCAACCACCCTTGCACTAATCATATGTACAATATATACAATATCTACAATATTTACAACCCAAACCACACCACCGCCTCTAACTACAGAGGGGAAGGAGGGAGGGTAAATTGGACTGCAGCAATGTAGATCTTCGAACATCTACATTTATGGTAGGTACAAAACTGTACTATGTTCTTCATCTCACATTGCTGCAGTCCTTACACTTGGGTAGAATCCCAAAGCAGAGGTAAGGGAGGATGGCAAAACTATAAAGCATTAGGTGCTGCCAAAATGCCCTGTAGAATTGCAGTGGCAAAACCAGCCCTAGATTTAGAGTAAAGAGGAAGGTGGTAATGCTTAGAGAAGGTATGCACTGAACTCCAAGTGGCTGCCTCTAAAATATCTTTAGTTGCCACCCCCCTTAAAAAAGCTGTAGAAGTGGCAGTAGCCCTAGTGGAATGAGGCCTAATCCCAGCTGGAATCTCCTTACCATGATGGGAATAACAGAAAGCAATACAAAACCCAATCCACTTAGAAATAGTTTGTTTTGAAACAGGCTTGCCCTGAGAACCCAAAGCAAAAGAAACAACTGCTGAGACTGCCTGAACCCCTTAGTTCTGCTCAAATAATATCGCAACTGCCTGTGTATATCCAAAGTGTGCAAAATCTTCTCCCCTTTATTTTGGGGGTTTGCATAAAAAGTAGGCAAATGAATAGTTTGGTTTAAAGCCACACTAGAAACCACTTTAGGCATAAAGGAAGGATTAGTACGCAAAGATACTCTGTCCTTATGGAAAATTAAGAAGGGCTCAACTGCCATAAGAGCCTGTAATTCAGAAACCCTTCTCGCAGAGGTAATGGCCAACAAAAAAGCAGTCTTCCATGATAAATATTTCAACTCGGCAGTAGCTGCAGGCTCAAAAGGTTGTAGAGTGAGTTTCTCCAACACAAAATTGAGATCCCAAGCAGGAGTAGGAGCTCTTCGCGGGGGTCTTATATTCTTTGCCCCTCTAAGGAATTGCTTAAACAAAGGATGAGAAAACAATGGTGGGTCACAGTCATAGTGAGCCGAAATTGCTGCAGCATGAATCTTAATAGAAGAGAAGGACAAACCTTTGTCCAGTAACTCAGCAAGATACTGAAGAGCCACACTTAAATTTGGCTTAGAAACATCAAATTCCTTTGCTGCACTCCAAAATAAAAATCTCTTCCATTTATCTGAGTACACTTTCCTTGTACTAGGCCTTCTGGCCTCCAAAATAACATTCAAAACTTGCTGTGGAAGCTGATACCCTCCAGGGTTTAAAACAGAATATGCCAGGCTGTTAGGTGAAGAGAGTGAAGTTTGACATTGAGTAAATGACTGTTCTCCTGAGACAGCAGGTGTGGAATCGAAGGCAAAAGCCATGGAGGCTCCCGTACCAGACTTCTCAGTAATGGGTACCAGTGCTGTCGAGGCCAATCTGGAGCTATCAAAATCATCTTTGGCTTGTCCTGTCTGACCTTTAGGAGTACCTTTGGGAGGAGAGGCAGAGGTGGAAAGGCATACACATGAAGATTGCTCCAATTGAAAGAAAGAGCATCCACTTTCCAAGCTGTGGGATGAAACCTTTTTGTGCAAAACTTTGGCAACTGGTAGTTTAGTGGAGAAGCGAACAGATCTATGTCTGGAGTTCCCCATGACACTGTCAATTTCTGAAATACATGAGGATCCAATTTCCACTCGTGGGGATCCATAATTCGTCTGCTCAACACATCTGCTAAGGAGTTCTGTGCTCCCGGCAGAAACCTTGCCTGAAGATTTAGCTGTAAATTGAGAGCAGTCTCCCACAAAATCATTGCTTGTCTGCACAGAGGATAAGAATGTGTTCCCCCTTGCTTGTTGATGTACCACATGACAGTTGTGTTGTCTGTTAGAACCAACACCTGCCCTGGAAGAAGTAAATCCTTGAAAGCTATTAATGCAAATTGGACTGCTAACATCTCCTTCAAGTTGATATGTAGATGTTGTAGTCTGGCAGGCCACGTGTCTTGTATCCACTTTCCATTTAAATGAGCTCCCCAAGCTTTGTCTGAGGCATCTGTCGTTAGAATCTGACTCGCCTCTGGCCGGGTCACAGAGAGTCCCTTGTTTAGGTGACATTCCTGAGCCCACCACAAAAATTCCTTTTGAATGCAAGGTATTATCTGAATGACAGTGTCCATATCTTGGCAGTGCTGTGTCCATACATTTTGAGATACCATTGTAGCTTCCTCATATGCAGTTTGGCATTGGGAAGCACCAGAATACAAGATGCCATGAACCCCAAGGCTTGAAGGACTGTCCTTGCAGTCAGCCTGGACTGATGAGACAATTGATGGAAGTAAAGGGAAAGATTCTTTTGTTTGTCCGGGGTCAAAAAGGCCATCTGGGATGCTGTATTTAGTCTCACACCCAGAAAGCACATGTCCTGAGAGGGTACTAGACTGGACTTTATTTCGTTCACAGAATACCCCAGGCATCTTAGCACTGCTATCACATATTGCAAATGATGAAGAAGTTCGTCCCTTCCTTGAGCCAGAATCAGGCAATCGTCCAAATAAGGATAGATCTGTATTCCTTTTAGCCTGAAGAAAGCTATCACTGGAGCCAGAACCTTCGTGAACACTCTGGGCGCAGTAGATAAGCCAAAGGGCAATGCAGAGAACTGATAATGAGAAGTCCCAGCCTGAAAACGCAGATACTTCCTGCAACTTAGCCTGATAGGAACATGAAGGTAAGCCTCCTTGAGATCCAGAGTCACCATCCAGTGATCTTTGCCCAGCAGAGGTAAAAGCTGTTGTAACGTCAACATTTTGAACTTGGGAATGTCCAGATAAGTGTTGAGGATGGATAAATCCAAAATTGGTCTCCACGTGTTCCCCTTCTTTGGTACTAGGAACAGGCGAGAATAAAATCCTAGGCCCACTTCTGGCAGAGGGACCGGCTGTATGGCCCCTATTTGAAGTAGCAGAGAAATTTGTTTGTGAGCCTCTATTCTTTGCTGAGGAGGAACGTCTGGCATGCCTTTGAAAGGAGGCAAGGTATGGAAATAAAACTTGTAACCTTGGTGTATGATATCCAATACCCATCTGTCTTGGGTAATTAAATTCCAATTTTCCTTGAAGAGTGCCAACCTTCCTCCCAAAGGTGCTGCCAGACAAGAAGGCTCTGGCAGCTGAAAAGGTAGGTCATTGGGCCTGTTTACGAAAGGACTGGCCCCTGCCCTCACCCGAAGACTGTGCAGGTGAACTCCCTGTTCTGGGTCTGAAAGAGCCCTGAGCTCTGCCCCTACCACGTCTAGATCTACCCCTAGGCTGTGAATCATAAGAAGGGTACGTCCACCCCTTAGCAGGCCAATTCCTACTAAATTTCGGAGGCTGAACTTGCAAAAAATCTTTAACAGTCTGCATAGACTTAGCCTTGTCTTCCATTTTCTTTAAGACTGCCTCCACAGGAGAACCAAACAACACATCAGACTGTAAAGGAGCATCTAAAATCCTTGTCTTAACATGGTCAGATAAATTCTGATCCCTCAGCCAGGCGTGCCTGCGAAGAACTGACCCAGTGGCAGCCACCCTAGACGAGGCCTGTACAGCATCAAAACCACATTGTAAAGAGTGCTTACCCACCTGTTCAGAAACATGTACCAAATCTTGTAATTCTTTACACTCAATACCTTCCGCCAGAGCATCAACCTTAGACTTCAATTGAGAAAGAAGATAGTTTTGATATTTCAACATGTGAAACTGGCAATTTAAAGCCCTCATAGCTAAGGTGGAAGAAGTATAGACTTTCTTTCCCCATCTATCCAAAGCCCTGGCCTCTTTATCTGGAGGAACCGGATTTTTTACAACAGAGGCCTTGACACCCTTAGGTCCCTGACTAACAGTTTCTGGGTCCACTTTAGGACTCTTATAAAGATATTTATGAGCTTCAGGCACCCTGTAATACCTGTCCGGTTTAACAGGAGCAGGAGGCAAAGAATCAGGATTAAGTGAAGCCTCTGCAAACACATCTTCCACAACATCCAGAACAGGTGGTATAGCCAAAGGCCTATGCTGGGGTAAAAGCAAAAATTCCCTAAGCCTTTTCCTGGAATCAGAGAAGTCCTGACCTTCCCACTTAAAATGTTCCCTCATGGAATGAAGAGTCTCTGAAAAAGAAAAATCCTCTGGAGGAGAAGCAGAAGGAGTAGAATCATCCACATCAGAATCAGAATAAGGAGAATACTCCAGCAAGTCTTCAGCCGAAGACTCTGAAACATCCGAAGCCTGCTCAAAACTCCCCAACTCTGGTTCCACCCTAGGCCTCTTATCAGGAGGGGGCAAAGAACCTCTAATCAAAGTAATTAAATCTTCTGCCATTTTAAGCATGTGCTTCTTGGGCACAGATCCTGAAGAACTAGGAGTGACACCAACAGAAGCTAAACCTGGCCTGCCTCTGGAAGAAGCCTTAGAAACAGAAGGAGAGGGCCTAACCACCCTAGGAAGGGAGGGGAGTACAGTAACCTGAGAAGCCCCTTCAGCCTGACCTGCCTCCTGAGAGGCCACATCCTGCAATATCAAAGTCTCCCCCTGGGACTCCAGAGAAGCCTCGGCGAACCACCGGTTCCACTGACACCTCTAAAGAACCGCGTGGTACGGACGACTCTTCTTGCCTGGGTTTAGCTGCTTTGTCTTTGCGCTTCGAAGAAGCGGCCGGAGCATCCGACGGCATATTATAATTGCATCGCTTCCCAAAGACCAACCTGGCACAATCTAACCTTCGCTTAATAGTGCGTTTATTGAACCTAGCACAAAAGCGACACCCAACAACGTCGTGCTCAGGCCCCAAACAAGGAATACACAAAGTATGATAATCTCTATGCGGTATCTGTTTCCCACAAGAAATACAGTTATTCACTTTTTCTGACATCCGGTAAACCACTGAGGCAAGAAAAAAATAAAATATTCCCCAACGGGGTACTTAGCCAACTTTGACTCGGTCTGAAACTCCGAATTCGAAAAATTTCAGAACGCCGAACGGCACTTGCAACGCTGCTTCTGCATCGGACCATGCGGCAAAAAAGACTGAGGATATGACGTCGGTCATGCGCATTTGTACCCTGACGTCCTGATGTCAGTCTTAAGCACCTTGACCGACGTCAGCCTAATACTTTGATATTCGGGCCGACCAAGGACAGCGGACTACCCCAAGTGTAAGGACTGCAGCAAAGTGAGATGAAGAACATCACCTGTATTCATATGGGGCAGGCTTCACACACAGGAACTATTAAAGGTCACAGGTACATATCTGTATGTGGCACACACATACCTGATGTGTGCATTGAAATTACTGTTATAATAATATGTCATACAATAATAAAAGCAAAACACACAACACATTGACAAACTGTGTGATGCACACATGGCATTTATAGGATTCAAACCCCTACCTAATTATGGTATGATACTTGAGAGAGACGCATTAGCGCAGTGCTCTATTCGCATTACTGGATGATTTCCCTTCTCCTGCTGTATTTATAGGGTGCTGACATCATCAGTCTTTCCAAAGCGGAATATACATCTTTTAGTGTGTTATCCCAGTCTTCAAAAAGGCCAGTCCTTTCACAGAAAATTGCATACATACACCCCCCCTGCCCACACACAACGTTTGCAGGATTCAAACCCCTGCCTAACTATGTTATGATACTTGAGAGAGACACATTAGCACAGAGCGCTATTCACATTACTAGATAATTTCCTTTCTCCTGCTGTATTTATAGGGTGCTGACATCATCAGTCTTTCCAAAGAAGAATGTACATCTTTTAGTGTGTTATCCCAGTCTTCAAAAGGGGCATTTCTTTCACAGAGAATCGCATACATACACACCACCTGCCCCCCACACACACACAAACACACACACAGCGTTTGCAGGATTCAAACCCCTACCTAACTATGCTATGATACTTGAGAGAGAGAGAGACACATTAGCGCAACACGCTATTCGCATTACTGGATGACTTCCTTTCTCCTGCTGTATTTATAGGGTGCTGACATCATCAGTCTTTCCAAAGAAGAATGTACATCTTTAACTATCCCTCAGTATGGGGGATAACAATATCTGTGCATTAACAGACGCCTAGTTCAGGGTCACATATGCACACTGGCACTGCCAGGTTATGTTCTATAGCATGCTTCATGACCACAGGACTTGTAACACACAACACAAGTAGGGGGTGTATCCATATACATCACAGATACACACACCTCTGGGTTGGTACCACTGCACTAAGCATGACAGGCCATACATATACAACTACCATTGTGCAAAACTGACTTTTGGTTTGGTGTGTAGTTCAGACCACCCCCCCATACCCAGTAACCACACACGGCTTTCCTGGGAACAGTGTAGGATATGCAGGTCTTCACACACACCATTATAGTGGTTGACTTCAGGTACACAAATATTGACTGGGGATACTACTCAGGCCCTCAACAACATCACCCTACAGCCAATACAATTTGTGAATCCATGTGCTATGGCACAACCAGTCACCACACCCACAAGGGGGAATACATATTGGACCTGATCATCACCAACATGGGGACTCTATGTTCCACACCAGAGGTAGAACTGTCATTGTTAAGATCAGACCATAAACAACTTTCCCTGGACATCCATATCCCATCCCCACCCCCAGCCAAGGAAATCACTGTAAAAAATTTCTCAAAAGCAGACTTTGCACTTGTGAAGACTGGGGTGGAATACTTCAAAGGCCCCGTGCTGGAGGATAATACAGCCCAATCTGCAGAATCCTTTGCAAACGCATTGTATGAGCATCTGCAGGTATGCATTGATCATGCTATCCCAAATAAAACCATTACTCCTCCAAAACAGGAGACCTGTCTGGTTGACTCCAGCCGTATATAAGCTGTACAACAGAAGGAGGAAGCTGCTACATAACAGAGCAATATCCCACAGACCCACATAGATCATAACCTCTCCTTTGCTAATCACATTGACAGAGTCATTGCAAAGACCTTTATATAGCCCTCCTTATCACATGGGTGTTTGCATGTAGATCATGGGAGGTCATTGTGGCCCTCTACTAGTCACTCATCAGGCCCATGTTTGACTACAATGCCCCTTTTGGGGTGTACCTTATCCAACACCTGCGGCAACTACAGTGAACACAACAGTACCTCCTCAAGAGGATCATGGGCTACACACAGATGACCTATACAGCTCAACTAAAGGATCTCCAGCTCTACTCAGTTGCTTAACGCCTACTCAGAGGTGATCTATGCCTGACGTATGCAGCCATTTCAAACCCAGAAGTAATGGACATGCTCCACCTCATAACATCCAAGACCCTTAGAGCTACACACTCCAGGGACTTAAACCTCAGCACAAAAATAAATAGGACATGCTGCAGGGACAGATTCATTACCCAGAGGCTCCCCTCACTCTGGAATTGAATCCCAATTAAAGTTAGACATAGCCCCTCGCCAACCCTCTTCCAGTGAAATACAGCCGCATGGATGGGAAATTGCAAATTCACCCCTGGGATCTACACAGTGTCGCTGCTTGACAGAGGCACAGCAAACTAGCCTTAAAGGGTGCCTTCTGTGACCTACTTTACAGAGGCACAGTAGGCTACTCTACTGGGGAGGTGGACGCCAAATACACTCTGCCTAGGCTTATGAATTCCCTAGGGCAGACAGCCTAGTATTGACCTCTGCACCTATGTTTATGTTCGGGATGCACAATATTTGTTGCTGCTACTGTTTGCAGGCCTTTATTGCCGTAGCTTTCCCAGTTTCTATGAACAACTTGTGTATCTGCGTAACATGTTTGATCATGACAGGGTTCCAGTATATTAATATATGTGTCTGTTGTCATTTAACTGTGTGCACAGGGCGGATTGCTGGATCGTGGGAGGTTCCTGGCCCTGGCTTAACACATACAACTGCCAGATATGTGTGACTGACTGCTATACTCAGACATGGCCTAAGTGTGTGAGCATGTCCAGTTCAGGCTTTCCATGGTTTGTTGCCTGACATATGTCTCATTTATTCAAGTGTGTGAGCATGCCCAGTGTGACCTTTCCATATGTTGTGATCTGGAGTCCACTACATTTCTGGTTGTGTGTGAACATGACCAATATTGACATTTATACTGTGTGTGTTGGAAGTCATGTTGTGTTCTTACTGCCAGACTCCTTTGTGTCGTAACTCAACAGGGATTATGCTGTGCCTGCAGGATTTCCATGTGATAGTTTGCAAAGACTTGGCAACATTCTCTCATACTGGCTAAATACTGCAATACTGTCATGGTGTAGTGGTTCAGTACTTTCACTATTGTGCACAGTATCATGGGTTTGAGACCCATCACTGTTTTAAATGTTCATACTGAGCAGACCAGACTGGTTAAGGGCCAGTTGGGCAACTATGAGCATGTTGCATTTTGTTCAGCTATGGCCTACTTAAACCAGGCTTGTCCAACATTGCTGTGTATTCACCAACTTGGGTGGACATTGCCAAACATTACTCCACATTGACCACAGTTGTACTAGTTTGTGTGTGTGATTCTGTTCATAGGTTCATACTAGGCTATCTGCCCTAGGGCATTTATAATCCTAGCCAGAGTGTGTTTGGCTTTCAACACACATTTTAAGTGGAGTTTGCCATGACATTTTTCAAGGTTAGTATACTGTGCCTCTGTCTAACAGTGACATAGAAGTGATACCCAGGGTAAACCTACAATTTCCCATCCACTCATCAAGATTCCTCTTGAAGAGAGTCAATGAGGGACTCTGGCTAACCTGGAGTGGGGGTTTACTCAAGAGTGGGGGGAGCCTCTGGGTTATGAATCTGTCACTCCAGCATGTCCTATTTATTTCAGTCCTGAGGTTCAGGTCTCTTGAGCGTGTAGCTTGATGGGATTCTGATTTTCCGAGGTGCAGCATGTCCATTTTGGGAGGCTTGTCTAGCTGTGTAATATTGCCTTTTGACGTTGTTATGTGTGATGTTGATGCCAATGAGTCCAGTGTTTTAGGTATTGACACTAACATTTTTTTAAGTAATTCAGTTACATGTACTATGAATAATGCTGTCTGTGGTGAAGGTAATGGAATGTTGATCACCGAAGAGCAGAGTGACATCCTTGAAATTGAAAATGAAAAATTGAATTTTGTTGAAGGTGATGTGCAGCGATGCTTTTTGTCAAATTATGATATGTTTGATGAAAATTTAATTGAACACAACTGTGAAGCTGATTTTAATGGAACTATGTGTAGGTCTGTGTTGAAAAAGCATGGTTTCTATATTTATAATTACACCGAGATGGAAATTACTGATGGTCACTTTGGTGTATTTTCTAAGGGAATCAGCTTTGTGCCTAATTTTAGGCTTGATATAGTGCAGGTTTTGGTCAATTTCAAATTGTTTTTGAGGAAACTTAATTTACAGGTGTTCTTTCAAGGCAAGGCTGGGAATGAGTGTGAACACTCTAATGCATTATTGATGCCTTTAAAAAGGAAGAGTACTTTCATTTCGCCTTTTAGCTCAGAATTTTCAGTTTTTGAAAAATTAGTGGAGTTAGAATTTAGGAGGATTTGTTCACAGAGGTACATATTTAAAGATAATTTGAGTGAGGAAGAGAGACTGGTTTTAAGAGAATTGAGGGCAACTGAAAAATGTAAGATGTATGAAGCCGGACAAGGGTGGCGGCATGGTATTAATGACTAAAATTGACTATATTGCCTCAATGATGAGTCTCTTGGGGGATCACAATACGTATGTTAGAGTATCCACCAATGAGGTGAATAGGGGATATCAGAAAATAGATTTGTTTTTGCTGGACTCTTTGTTTCAAGGTGTCATTACTGAAACAGAGTTCGATTTTCTAACAGTTAAACATCCAGTTATGCCTTGCATCTTTGGTATTCCGAAGGTGCACAAAGGTGTTGACAATTTATGGTTTAGACCTATTGTATCTGCGAGGGGTTCAAAAACTGAACCCTTAGCTGCCTTTGTGGATTTTTTATGTAAACCAGTTCTCACTGAGGTTTCCCATATACTGAGGGACTCTTGGCATTGCCTAGAGAGACTTAGGGAAGTTAAAAGAAGTTCTGATTCCTATAGTTTTCTTACAGTTGATGTCGTCAATCTATTTTCTGTTTTTCCTCACTTAGAGGGATTAGAGATGTTTTATGACAGTTTAAATTCTAGCAGTAAAAGTAAGAAGGATAAGTTGAACTTTCTTTACGATTTAATGGAGATTGTTCTCAAAAATAACTTTATGAAATTTGAGGGTGAAGTGTTTCGTCAAACCTCTGGTGTTGCGATGGGGGCAAAATGTGCCCCTGTATTTTCCAACCTTGTCTTGTTAGCATGGGAGAAGCAATTTGTGTTCTCCTCAAGATTTAATTCTAAGATTGTTCTTTACAACAGATTCTTGGACGATCTATTAATCTTGTGGGATGGCAATGAAATTGAGGCTATAGAATTTGTTAACTATTTAAATGTTACGACTGTTTTTTTTGAGGTTTACATATCAGTAGAATAGAGATAGTATTAATTTTTTGGACATTAGAATATCCAAGAACAATGAGGGATTGGTAAGTACTATTTTTAGAAAGGATAATTATTCCAATTCGCTTTTACATTTCACTAGCTGTCACCCCTTCCATCAGAGAAAGGGGGTTGCAAAAGGTCAGATGGTGAGGATTTCAAGATTAGTGAGTGACGATGACATCTTTAGGCAGGAGATTTATAGCCTAATAGGTATGTTGCTTGACCGAGGGTATCCTTTAAAACTCCTGTTGAGAGTTAAAAGAGAGGTTTATCAAATAAGACGGACTACATATATTCCTATTTTGAAAAAATCAGTAAATGAAGAAGTTTTACTCACTGAGATAGAAAGTGGACATGAAAACGGAGTTGAAGATGATAAGCTGGGTTCGGCCTTTGTTTTGAAATACAATGAGAAGGCTAGTGAAATGTGTATGGTGGTTAGACATGCATGGGATCATTGTTTGAGTCGTGAAATCAAGGGGTTAGTTGGTAGAGTGCCATTGATTGTCTTTAGTAAGGGAGACAATCTAAAGACTTTGTTGCAGAGGGACAATAGGCCTAAAAAATCACGGATGGGTAAGTGTGGAGTATGTAGAAGCTGTAGATTTATTGCAGAGGGTACTTATGTCTGTGTGGCAGGATTTGCACGTACTTTGGTCTGTCCTGGAATATGTAGTTGTAACAGTAAGAACGTGGTATATGTGGCTTCCTGCAGCACCTGTGATGCATTCTATGTGGGAATGACCACTCGTAGATTAAGAGACAGAGTTATGGAGCATGTAAGAGCTATTAAAAATAAGGATGTCCATAATGCCCTGTTTTTACATATCCTCAAATGTTTGCAGTTTAAAAAGTTTGTTTTTTTCATCATTGACCCGGGTGGTGATGTTAGTAATAGGGTTGCTGTTCTTGAGGCGGAGTGGCAGTTAAGATTGAATGCTATGACTAAACCTGGTTTGAATGACTACATCTCACTCAAACCTGTGTTAAAGCAAAAATCATATGAGATTTAGTTTAGTTAGAATGTATAATTATTTTAAATATTTTGTTGTTTATAAATATATAAATATGAATGGAGTGTATGTCATTATAGCAACATTTTATATATATTTAGTATTTAAGAGTGTTTTGTAGAAGTTCGGACTCATTGGCAAGGGTGTATCAAACATTTAACTAATTTAATTAATTTATTTTATTTAATTAACCTATTAACTAATTAGTATTGTACTATAAATTGAGAGATATAGTTGTACAATTTACTCTGATGAAGCCATATGTCTATGGTGAAAGCGCTTAGTTTTATTAAAGGATTTTTACCTACAAACATTTGTCCGTGAGCAGTGGTCCAATATTTTGTGTGCTTTTTCACTGTATGGAAGGTTTTTGTGAGGTCCAGGTAGGCTGTGTGGACCACCTTCCCCTCGTCAATGGCCTTGGTGACTGTTTCAAATGACTCAACCAGGTTTAAGAGGCAGGATCTTCCCTTAACAAAGCCAAACTGGGTAGGATCCAGTGTCTGTAGGTCCCCAATATGTTTATTTCTGAGGTCCATGATAATCATTTCCATAGCTTTGCAGACCAAGCTAGTCAGGCTTCTGGGGCGATAGTTTGCAGTATCCATTGAGGCACCACCTTTGTGGAGAGGGACCACTGTTGCTGTACACTGCTCTTTGGGTACATATCCTGTGGTAAGGCTGAAATTGAACAGTGGTTTTATGTTTGTATTCAATTCTTCTTGGGGTTCATGTTGGACACAGCCCAGGACACCCTCTGGTCCCATTGATGCTGTGTGCTTTGCTTTGGAGAGGATGGCTGTTACCTGAGCATCTGCGATGTCAGGGGGCCAGCACTCTGCTGGGATAGATATTTTCCCTTTTGGTGGGGGGGGGGAGAAGTTTGCACTGAACCTGTCAGCTCAGATGTTGGCAATGTCTGTGGGTTTGGTGTATTGTTTGTCATTTTGGACTACTTCTAAGCATATCTGGGGATTCCCACACAGGTTCCTACCATAAGTAAAGAATGCCTTGTGATTATCCTTGGTGTCCTGTACAATTTTTATCTCAAATATGGCCTTAGATGATCTTATGTGTGGCCGTAGTTTTTCAATAATACTGATCAGAGATGCCTTCCCTTTTTGGGATTTTGATCTATCATATAGTAGCTTCCTCTTTGTATTGTATGGTTTGTTTATGGCTGGGGTCCACCGGACAGGATGCCTGGCTTTGGAAGATTGGGTCTTGATTTTATTTGGGATTGCATGATCCATGCATTCCTGAAGGTGTTCATAGAATGCATTTATAAAGGGTTATGAGGTCTGGACCATATTTTCCACAGGCACAGGGGCTGTGAAGGATTCCACCTCAGTTTTGAGGAGTGTGACATTTGCTTTAGTGAATAATTTTCACTGTGTTTTTCTGGCTATGGGCTGGGATCGGGATGTGAATATCCAGTGAGATTACTCTCTGGTCTGATCTTACCAGTGAGGGTTACACTTCTGGTCTTGGGCATAGAGTCCCCATGTTGGTGATGATCAGGTCCAGTATGTTTTCCCCTGTTGTGGGAGTGGTTGCAAGTTGTTCCATAGCATTTTGGTTTATAAATTCTGGGAACCTTTGGGCTAGGGTGTTGGGGCTAGGGTAATGCTCCCAGTCTATGTTTGGGTAGTTGAAGCCACCCAATATAATGGTGTTTGGGGAGACCTTCATATTTTCAAGTGTTCTCCAGTCGGCCAAGTGTGGTTCCTGGGTTTAGGAGGGTGGTCTGTAGCAGGCTATAAACTGGAAGGCGGTTTTAGCCACTGTTAGTTGCACATGGATAGTCTCCGATGCTTCATGCTGTGCCACCAACCAGGGGGTGTGGGTATCTTTGAAAAATATTGATACTCACCCTCCTTTTGTAGTTTGTTCCATGTTTTGCAGCTGTAAAGCATGGTATGAGGTGTAACCTGTTAATGCTTGGGTGCTCTTGGGAGCCTTGAACCAGGTTTCTGTTACTGCACAGATATCAACATTTTCCATGCTGAGGAGAGTTTGGAGTGCGTGCATCTTGCAGTTTAGACTTCTGGCATTGATTAGCATTACTTATAGTTTCTTATCCCTTGTGATATATATGGAGGTGGGTTTGTGTTTTGAGCCTTACCTAAAAAAGGCACTATGGGGGTGACAAGAGCCTTTGGCAATATCCAAAAGGCCACAGGTGATAGGTGAAATCCATCCCTAGTGAAGCATCATGTCTTGTCGAGCATGTCATCCCAGGCTGACAGGCATTGTATCCCCTTTCACTGACACCAATACTTAAGCCAATTGTTGTAATTGATCATCTTGTCTTCATATTGTGGCCTCATGTTTGGTGAGGGTAGGATGATACTCAAGGTCATCAAGTTTGCATATACTACATGGTGGTAAATGCTGTTTAGCACTACCTTACATTGCTTAACACATGGCAATCATGCCTCAGGTGGTGCTGCAGGGCTGCCTATGTAAGATGCACATACTGCACTCCCTATACGTTTGGAAACAGGTAGTGTCAAGTTAGGCATCCCTTTTACTATATGTGCGAGTCAGAGAGGTATAATTTCCAGGGTTCCTACTGAGCCAGTGTATGTGCTATGCATTGCCTCTTTGCCAAGGCCAAAGGCATACTGGGCACGCCTCCTTCTGCCTACTGCGGCAGGCTCAGGTTGTTCCTCCTCCGAGTCACACTCTGCCTGTGATGGCCTTGGCACTGATGGGGGGCTGTTTGGCCCAGGCCTATGCTGGTCCTGCTGCTGCTGTTTTCGCAGAATCATATTATGTAGCATAGCACATACCATGACAATTTGTGTACATGTAGTTGGTGAGTATTGCAAGGCTCCACCAGATGTGTCCAGGCACTGGAACTGTGACTTGAGCAACCCAAACACATGCTCGATTACATTTTGTGTTTGTGCGTGTGCCTCATTATGACATTCCTGTTCAGGTGTGTGTGCGTTTCTGATGGGTGTCATCAGCCACGGCTCCAGTGCATAGCCAGCATCCCCCACTAAGTGACCATGTGGGATGTCCCCATTGGCAAATGTCTGGTACAGCTGCGTCAGATGCCAGATATAGGAATCATGGTAGCTTCCAGGGCAGCCAGCACACACATTCATTATTATGCCCTGGGCATCACACATGACCTGGCAGTTGATGGAGGGGAAGCCCCTGCGGTTAATGGAGGCCCTACCCCGCTCACCGGCTGGTGATTTGATGCGTATATGCGTGCAGTCTATTGCACCCACTACCTCAGGGTATTCTGCTATTTGCTGGAAGAGACGCATATTGCTGGCCAATACCTCAGGGGAATTGGGGAAATATACATGATCTCCGACATGTGCCGACATGGCATCCAGGAACTGGTGCAGTACCCTGAATGCAGATGCCTGTGATATCCCCATCATATCACCATTTGTTCTCTGAAAGGTACCTGTTGCTAGTATTCTTATGCCAACACATACCTTGGTTTCCACTGGGATGGGTTCCCCTCTGTTGGTTCTGTGTGTGAGGTGTGGCCTGCACAGCTCAACAATTTGCTGCAGGAGGTCTCTGTCCACTCTATAGCGCTCCACTATCTCCAGCTCATGTAACCCCTGGTAGGTGACCCTGGGCCTGTACACTCTTCTCCGTCTCCTCACTGTGGATTGTCCGGCAGCATTTGCATTGTCACTACCCTCAGCATGTTGCATATGTCGCCTTATAACAGCAATGGCAGCCCCTAGAATTTTTTGTCTGAGTGTAGCTTTTTCAGTTTTCACTTCTAGTAGCTTACTCCAGTGTTGCAGTGTCTCTTGAGAGAAACAAACTGCACTGTTGTTTGCAGAGTTTTAAGTGCTGGGCTGGGCTAGTGTTCTGCCTGTGTAATTGCCTGGTTCTGATTGTTTGCACCTGCTAGCTCTACTAGTATTCCCCTGGTAGCTTCTTACTATTTGTTGTACTTCCTTTTTCCTTTCTGTTTCCTCGGGGGAACGAAGCTCATACAAGTGGAAACACACTCACAGCAGCTCACATGCATGCACACATGCTTAGACGGACTAAAACTTGCTTATTCGGGTTAAAATATGTGCACACCAGCGCAAATACGCTTACAGGTCTTCCAACAGCGTTATACATGCTTACTCCAGCTTAAACACGCGCATTCATGCTTCCATGCGCGCACTCTGTCTTACTCGAGTTTACAGGTGCACATACCCGCTCACCAAGAAATTTTGGTGTTATCCACAGTATAGACCTTACATTTCTTGGCTTTCCCTGGCCTACCTGTTGACACACCTCTTTCCATGATGTCTAACTGACAGCTAACACATGCCACTGTGCTCCAATGAGCTTCACTACTTTCATACATACCCCCCTTGTGATGTCACTTATCTCCTACTCTGTTCCTCCCCATATCCTACTCCTACACAACACTGACAGTGCTCATTTGCTATGTAAAAGTGTGATTCACTATCCTAACACTCATTTACATAGGATTGCCTACTAATGCTTGGTTACATGTCTTAGACCGGGCTTCTCCCCTTAGCAACCCCTACTTGATGGCCATGTTGTCTGCTATTCCCTTACATTGTCATTTAACAATTTTCATAAATTCCATGTTTGTGGCTTTTATTGTCTTATTTTATGATTTTTATATTGCACCCCGTTTGCGCGGTGCTGCGCTACGCTTAAACATCGGAAATCGCCGAAAAAAATTATTTTTATTTTAATTTTGCATCTGGGAAACTTTCCAATGGCCGTATATTTGGCCACTGGCATGCTTCCTTAACCATATGCAACCTTTATTTGGAGTTGACAAGGCTCCATTGTGCTGTACATTTCTGCAGCTAACACATCTCCTACTCGGACAGGTTTGTGCTTCCTGGATCGCAAATTTACCTCATTTGCATACCTTTCGGCTGCAAGTGAGGTAATTTGCATATCCCAGCCCTGTCCGTGTAGGAGACGTTTTAGGAGCTCTCTTACACGCCCCTACAGGCTGTTCCTGGATCGCTCGTCAGACATGATGGCTGCATGGAGTCTTACTCTACTCGTAGACTCCGTGCAAGCCATCGTGAATCCGGCCCATGGTGTCCATACTACCAACATAAAACCTGCAACAAAACAAAAATTAAAGGCCATGCCACTAAATGCTAGTAATCTAAAAAGAAAAATACACTCATTGCAAGCAGTCATAACCCTGGAAGATGGTGACATTCGTGCACTCACAGAAAAACTGGGCCACAGCTGTGGAAAGCAACTCATTCTTACCTGGTCACTCATCCTATCACACAGCCAGACCACAAAATGTGGGCAGCAAAGCCAACGGAGGTGGAGTATAAATATATGTTACACAGACACACACCTCCAGGCTGGTCAAACAGTCTGACACACACGAGACACTCCAAATGCAGTTAACTGTTGACAAGACTCCTATGCAAATTATAGGTAGCTACAGGCCGACATATCTGACTCAGGATACCCACCCCACATATCTGCCCCTCTACAAATCTATCAAGATTCTACCCTTTACCTTGATCCTGGATGACTTTAATTACCCAACCATTGATTGGAAAACCAACCATGCCAGAACAAAAATGCACACAGATTCCCTCACCTTATCAATATTAAATCCTTAAAACATCTACTTGATACCCCCACAAGATGTGATACATATGTTGGACTTTGCAATAACCAACATGATTAACCACTGTAGCACCCCTGGCAAGATCCCACAAAAAAACGGTCACATTTGTTATCATCTCTCATGACCCCCCTCTAGTCATGGTAAAATGAAAATGTCTCCCAAGATGATCACAACCACCAGAGGGATGGTATAAACAGCTGACCAGCCCCCTACCCCACTAGAGGAACAGGCACCGACATCCAAATGTACACAAAGGTACTATATTAGCATATATATCACAAAGGTACTATATCAGAATATATATGTGTACACACACACACACATATATATATATATATATATATACATGGAATCAGGAATACCTGACAGGAAAACATCATCGTCCACAAGGGAGAGTAAAGCTGTCTGGAAACATTGCAATAAAGGAACTACATAACAAAAGGATAACATTGCTGTCCAGGACTGAGAAGGAGCAGGTGCACAATTGGAAGTAATCTCTCCTTAGCCTGAATAAACATAAAATGAGAACCAGTGAAATCCTCTAAAGGCAACTCCGAGTCCAAATTGCTCACATCTAAGACAGGCAATCATAAGGCCTTCCTCACATACGTCTGCATTCCCAAAGGAAGCTCCCATAACTGGTGGTTAAGGACACCACATACACAAATGCTGTAGATAAAGCCAATCTACTGACTGACAGATTCAGCAGAAATGTCTCCCCTCTGTCCCCCCATCAGTAAAGCAGGACATCCCCAGTACCTGACCACCAAACCCTTATCACTAGGGAACAGGGCATAATTTCCCTCTCAAAACCAAGAAGACAGCCTCCATGGGACATGAATTCATCTCAGGCTGCAACATACATGAACTCAGGAATGAACTGGCAGCACCATTACACACCCTACTCAACCAAAGCCTGAGTACTGCCTTTGTCACAGCTGAGTGGCAGGCAGCCACTGTCATCCCTTGGCACAAAGGTGGAGTGTTCAGCAATCCAGGAAATTAATGACCATACAGCCTAACTAGCCTGATCTGCAAGGCCATGCAATGGATTATCATTGACCTCATTAACATGGACATTGGCAAACTCCAAACAGTCGACCCCACATAGTCTGCCTTTGTCAAGGGGAGGTATGTCAGTGAAATCTGTTTGACTTTCCTGTGACAGCCACCAAAGGCATGGACGAGGGAAAGATGGTGCACACTAGCCACCTTGACTTGGCCAAAGCCTTACAGACTATTCCCCACTTGGCCATAGTACATAAACTCTGTCATCTAGGCATCAATCCATATGTTACCAGATGGATAGCAAACTGGTCCATTGAAAGAACCCACCTAATCATACTAGGGGTAGCCAACTCAAGCAGTACACCCATAATGAGTGGCATACCCCAGGGATCGGTCGTGGGGCCTCTGGTATACAGGATATACTTCCCTGAGGTGCAGGCCAGAAACACTGGCCTATGGCTGACCAAGTTGGCAGATGACTGCTAGTTGTGAACAGTCACCAATTCCAAAAGTGATGTGGCGTCTTACAAGAGGGTCTCACCAAAACAAATGACTGCTACCAGAAACACTCAACTCTCCTTGTTAATAAGGAGAAATTAATTGTAGGCACTAAACAGCCTATAATTGCAAAGTACCTTGCTAAGGTAAGGGAAAACAGCTCTTCTACTTTACAAAAGTAAGGGAAAACAGCTCTTCTACTTTACAAAAAAAAAAAGCACCAAACCAGGCATGTCCAAGGGTCAGCTTCTGGTGACTTCTCCGGTCCACCTGGTGAATCTGGGCATACTGGGGCAATGCAGCAATTGCCTCATGTACACAGACAACCCTCTCCTCCTACCATCCAGCACTACAACCTGCGAGAGATGCACTTACATAGCCAAACTGGAAGTAAAGCTTTCTCCACCCAAGATTATGCTAGACAGTCAAGAGGAGAAGGTTAACACCCGCACTACACCTCAAGCAACACCCACACATAGCAACACTAAACCCACATATGTGTAGGCCCTTAACATTAACATGCCCAAGCAACAAGGACCTCTGAAGCTGAAATGCAAACAAACAACAATAACAACCAAAGTGTCACATAGCTCACAACACCAGTGTGCCACCCAACAACAGCCCCTAAGGCAAGACAACGTACCCAACACTTTAGTCATAGGTGACTCTATAGTCAGGCACACTGATGTCCCACTCACCAGGCTGAACAAGGAGAAAATTACAGTCAGCTGCCTGTCGGATGCCAGGATCCGCCGCATAACGCATGCACTCAAGTCACTCCACAACAAGTACAAATATGACTCTGTCATTGTCCATGTTGGAGTGAATTCGAGACGTACCTCCCTGGACTACATGAAAAGAGACATGGAAGAGCTCTCGGATCATGTGGCCCAGGCAGGTATGACCCTAGCCCTGAGTAGCATCCTGCCTTTGCCCAGAATGATACTACAGTATAAGGACAAAATGATTGACTTTAACAATTGGCTAAGCTTCTGGTGTCATTCAAAGGAGATCCAGTATCTGTCTGCCTGGGATGACATGATCTACAGACCATGATGCTTTGACAGAGATGGTCTACACCTGTCACCCCTGGGATTCAGCTTAGTGGCTAAGGCTCTTGCCACCCCATAGTGCCTTTTTTATGCAAAGTTCAAAGGACAAAACCACCACCATAACAGGTACAAGCATGCAAAATCTGAAGGCAATGCTACTCAATGCTAGAATTCTAAACCTCAAAATGCACTCTCTCGAGCCACTCCTAAAAATGGAGAACATCGATATCTGTGCAGTAATTGAGACCTGGTTCAAGGCTCCAGAGAGCACCCCTGCAATACCAGGCTACAACTCTTACCACACTTTTCGGCCACCAAACTAGGACCAAAACACCAAAGGTGGAGGAGTGTCCATATTCACCAAGGATATTCACAACACCAGGCTAGTTGCCCAACACAATACATCTGAAATTCTCCAGGTGCAACTAACACTAGGTAAGACTGCAATCCAAATTGTAGCTTGCTATGGATCCCCCACCATGCCCCAAGATTCCTACTACACATTTCTAAACAAACTGGAAAATATTAAGATACAACCAAACACCCTAATACTGGGTGATTTCGACTACCCTGCCATTAACTGGGAAAACTACTTGTGTGCCAACACCTTTGCACAACGGTTCTTGGAATTCATAAATTCCAATACCCTGGATCAACTAACCCTTAGTCCCCCCAGGGGCTCCAATATCCTAGACCTGGTCAATACCAACAAGGGAAATCGATGCTCCACACCTATGGTCACACCCTCATTGGTCAGGTCTGACCATAAGCTAATCACCCTTGACATCGACATCCAACGCCCATCCCCAAGTAATGAAACCTCTGTAAAAAAACTTCTCCAAAGCCAACTTCATTTTACTCAAGTCAAAAGTGACAAACTTCATGACACCCATGCAGATAGGAACTGAAAGTTCGACTGCTGAATCCTATACTAAGGCACTGTACGAGCACATCCACTTGTGCATGAATCTTGCCATCCTCAATAGAACCAAGGCACTCTCCTCCAAAAAAAGAAAGCCAATCTGGTGGTCCCTTGCCATAAACAAACTTTACAACAAAAGGAAGAAACTGTTGCAGAAAAGAGGAAAATCCCAGGATGCAAAAAACTCCCTTACCAGCCTCAGTGAGACGCTGAGATCCCTCATAAAATCACCCAAAGCTAGTTATGAAAATAAAATTGCCAAAGATTCCAAAGACACCCACAAGGCATTCTATAGCTATGTCAAGAATCTAAATGGCAATGCTCAGATCTGCTCTGAGCTACAACAGAATGGCATTAATATACTGATCCCAAGGATATTGCCAATATCCTGGCAGATTAATTCAGTGCAAGCTTTACCCCCCTCTCAACCCCTAAAGGGCCCATCTCAATAACAAAAGATTGCCAAATTCCAGTAATAAGGGCCACATGGGTAAAAAACACACTCTCCAAAGCTAAGAATACAGCATCCATGGGACCAGATGACATCCCAGGCTGTGTACTACATGAACTACAAAATGAACTAGCACCTTACCTAAGTGTATTGTTTAATCATAGCCTCACCTCAGGCTTCGTGCCCACTGAGTGGTGCATAGCTACAGTTATCCCACTCCACAAGGGGGGGATCCACCTTGGATCCCGGGAATTACTGCCCCATCAGTCTGACGAGCCTGATCTGCAAGGCTATGGAACATATTATCATGGAACTTACAAACAAAGACATTGACAACCTTCAAACTCTGGACCCCCATGCAATTTGGGCTTGTGAAGGGCCGATCTTGTCTCCTGAACCTGATTAATTTCTTCAAATCAGTCTCCAGAGCCATGGACAAGGGTAAGGTGGTCCACACAACCTATCTGGACCTCACCAAGGCCTTCAACACCATCCCCCACTCTGGAATCATAGATAAACATATTAAGCCTGGAATTAATCCCTACATCACTCGATGGGTTGCCAACTGGCTTACTGACAGAACCTACACAGTAAAAGTAGCTGACTCCAAATCCATCTCCAGACAAGTGGAGTATCTCAGGGTTCAGTCCTGGGACCACTCTTTTTTGGCATCTGCTTCTCTGAAGTACAGGCCAACACTAAAAGACTCTGGATAACAAAGTTCGCAGATGACTGCAAACTGGGAACCATTATTGTATCCCCAAATGATGTGGATATTCTACAAAAGGGCCTTACAGAAACAGATGCTTGGTGCCAGAGCCATGGGCTCAAGCTTAATGCCAAGAATGTACCCATGAATTACTACATAGGTAGCAGTACACTAAACACCGAACGTGTGAGGAGAGACTTAGGGACACAGGTGGACAGTGGTCTCACCTTCAATTACCACATCACCACAACAGTCAGGAAATCCTTCTATGTGGCACACCTCATCAGTAAGGGCTTTTCCTCCAAAAAAAGGAGGTCATTGTCCAACTATACTCATCCCTCATTAGACCCATTATAGAGTACAACACCCCATTTAGTATGTACCTCACAAGACATCTGCAACAGCTGAAAAGGCCAAAGAAATACCTCACTAAAAGAATCACAGGACTAAAGCAGATGCCGTATGCTGTCTAAAAAAAACTCCAGCTATACGCTGCTGTGGAATATCGTCTACTCAGGGGTGATGTCTGCTTAACATACAAGGCCATGTCAAACCCTGAGCTATTGGACATGCTCCAATTAAAGAAATCCAATCCCTCAGAGCCACTGGCTCCAGGGATCTAAACCTTGTCATCACAATGAACAAAACATACTGATAAGGAATCCAAACACAAAAAACAAACTAGAAAAAGAACTGAGACAAATGAACACGCCCTCACTGCACCACTTCTGTTAAAACAATCCAAATGGTATCGATATCCACCTTCAATGGACCAAGCAAAACATAAAAGTTTTAAAAAGTAAAGCCTTCAGTTTTAATTTCCGCTTTTCGTTCTGTTCCTAGCAGGACTTCTTCAGACAAACAACAAGAATCAACAAGTTTCCACTTTTTAAAATAAAATCACATTTCAATTACAGTTGAAGTCACATTTCAATTAAAATGCTTAGTTCCCTGTAACGAGATTTAAAAAAGGCCAACCCCCCAAAAATAAAAGACACAGCACATTTTGTACTTTCAATAGTATTTGACTTTGTAAACAAGTAAAACATGAAAGTAAGAAATGAAAAATAGTAAAAACAAAAAGCAAAAGAAATAAATATTCCCTTCTATATTGACAAGTTACCAGCAGTACTGTCCAAACATACAAAAAGTGCAAAAACAACACACAGTACCTGACTATGTGTTTGTTTACCTCCTTTTTTCACTTATTCCTGACATGTTGACTAAACTTACTTCTTCACCTAAAATGGCTCTTCAGCAATCCTTACTTATAAAGTTACCCTAAGCAACTACTCCTATTTGTATGAATACTGAGAAACATCGCTCATACAGCTGCTTTATATACCAATACCTAAAGGTTCCATGACTCATGTCTGCATTTGAATCTGCATCTTTATATTTCCAGAACTCACCTTATGCTGCTACATATTAATGTGACCCAAAGTTGTTCAATGTATTTCACCTCGCTCTTGTTGCCACATTAAAGACACCAGTGTGGTGGAGATGAATCACTAAACATCCAAAAAAGCTCCACTGTTACTCCATGCTTTAAACAATTTCCAAAGTTATCTGCTAGTTCATCTTATTCAAGCCTCCATAGCTCTTTGCTTGTGTAGTTACCCTAAAACACTACCTAGTGATGTTGGTTGGTATATACCTACACAAGCTGCAATGGTTTAACATGTTATATCACACAAATAAACTTCCAAAGGGAAATTTTATGAGTGAGAGGGTGGCAGGATGGAAGCCATGCCCAACTATATGCAAAATGACCTGGTCGATGAGGTCATTTAAATCTCGTTACAGGGAACTAAGCATTTTAATTGAAATGTGACTTCAACTGTAATTGAAATGTGATTTTATTGTAAAAAGTGGAAACTTGTTGATTCTTGTTGTTTGTCTGAAGAAGTCCTGCTAGGAACAGGACGATAAATGGAAATTAAAACTGAAGGCTTTACTTTTTAAAACTTTTATGTTTTGCTTGGTCCATTGAAGGTGGATATCAATATCATTTGGATTGTTTTAACAGAAGTGGTGCAGTGAGGGCATGTTCATTTGTCATCACAATGAACAAAACATGCTGGAGGGATAGGTTCCTGACCCAGAGACTCCTCATACTCTGGAATAGACTGCCCATACATGTCAAGCAGAGCGCCTCCTTGGCCCTCTTCAAAAGGAACCTTGACAATTGGATGGGAGATAGGAAATTCACCTCGGGGATCATGTCAGTCAACCTGCTAGACAGGGGTCCAGGGAAGTAAATACTGGGGGAAGCAATATCCAGGGAATTGTTATGGCTAGGCTTGTATAGGCCCTAGGGCTGATAGTCTAGTACCAACCTATGAACCTATGGCCTCAATCTGAATGCCTGCATATGCATCATCATCCCCTTCAGGGAGACTGACATCCCTACATATTATCACATTAGCAACAATGTCCTACATATACAATCAGTAGTGAGGCATTTGGCCACCTAGGTTGATAGCAACCTGAATTCTGACCACCACGTTGCTTCCAATTTACAGAAAGCTTCACAGATGGGCCAACTCAAAAGTAAGGGTATCTCATCCAGGGACAAAGAGGTCATAATATCCATGTATTTTAACCTTATAAGGCCAATTATTTTGCACAACGCTCCTTTCGGCATGCACTTCACAAAGCAAATGTAGCAGGTATAGAGACCACAGAGGTTCCTCACCGGGAGAATACAGAACTTCAAACACCTACCCTACACAGATGGGCTAAAAGCACTATCCCTCTACTCAGTTCCACACAGACTCCTCAGAGCTGACCTCTGTCTGGCATACAAAGCAATCCAGACCCTGCCTTGATTGGACTGTCGCACATGTGGAAGTCAAGGCCCACTCAATCAACCTGTAGGTGCAGCATCAACCTGGTCTGTGATACCAATATGGCTTTTTGGTATGAGAGATACATGATACATGTCCCACAGCCTCCCCCATCTGTGGAATATACTCCCTGTTCACATCAAGCTGAGTACCTCAATAGCTCTTGTGAAGTGCTCCCTGTATAAGTGCATGGGAAACAGAAAATACAGTCCTGTAATTCCACGTGTGTTCCTGCTGGACAGGGGTTCTGGGTGCTGACATGCAATCCTCATATCAACCAATCAACCTCTAAACAAATGTCTGTCAGTGGCTCACCACATTACTCTATACTGCTCAGATACTAACATACCAGGAAATCACAGTGCTATGTGGAATATACCACGCATATTATGGACATCTCTGCTCAGTAGACTGCACTCTGTACCCACACCAGGATATGACTTTTCAGTTAAGAATAGCACTCAACCAGGAGATCTCCAGCCAGTATATCACTGCGGTGCTGGACTGTTTACACAGCTTCATCAGCCAATTGGCTGTAGCTACACCTCTCAACTGGCTGGATTGGGCGAGAATGTCAATAGCTTGGCTCATAAGTTTGGTCTGTGCATCATGCATCTTCTATTTCTCAGGTAAATCACTGTGATGATCTGAGGATTTCTGTCAGTAAGTAATGACCCAATACATTTCAGTGTCAGAAGTCATATATGTTAGTAAAATGTCTGCTAAAACAAACCCTGTTACTTTAGCAACTTTCTACATTTGTAAGAGCAATATGTATAGTATCTCCCTCTGTTTGGGCCATTGTTTACCCATTTTGTGAGGCTATCTCCAGATGTCTTGCACTAACAGGTTGAGAGGTATGGCTGTGGCACACAAAACCCCGGACCAGAGTACATCTATCTCTGGAATGAAGTCCCACTCTTACTATAGAAGGTCATATTGGGCATGCCCCTACACTTTGAGAATTACAGCCCATATCTAAAGCTACATTGGACTATATAACTGTATTGTGCATATATGTCTTTGCATACAGACAGCTATGTACACCTTAACTGTCTCTACCCACAACTGTCACACAGGATGACCCTCAGCTATCTGTAGGTGGCCCATATGTGATATATCTACATCTGTGGTGTGTGATACACAGATATATATATATATATATATATATATATATATATATATATATATAGGCAACATATAAAAATATTTCAAGCGTACACACACACATAGACATGGGGAAGAGAGAGACAGACAGTGAGAAAGAGAGAGACAGGGAGACACAGGCAGAGAGTGAGTCATAGACAGGGATACCCTGAAAGGCATAGAGTGATGTCCTGCTGCTGACAATTGTACACCAGTTGTAACCAGTTGCATGTGCCAGCATGAAGTTGAGCTCCATTGTGTAATACTAGTGAGGTAGGGGTTATAATATCACATCACCTGTCTTTGTGTGTGTTTGTAGGTTAAAGTATTATGAGGCCTTTTCCACCCAGTACACTTCCTATTGCCCTACTTTACAAGACCTGCTGATGTCATTCACCTTAGAAGTACCTTTGGATACTCGTCAGCCCTATAAGCTCTGTGACATGTGAGATAACTGAATAAAACTGTAGTGCAAATAGGTAGATAAGCATGGGTTCTAATCTCAGCCCTGGCAAATGTGTGTTTGTAAGTATGTATTTGTGTTTGTAGATGAAAGTATTTTGAGGCCTTTCCCACCCAATACACTTCCCATTGCCCTACTTTAGAAGACCTGCTGATGTCATTCATCTTAGATGTACCTTTGGACAGTCTTTAGCCCTATAAGCTCCATGGCACATGCAATAACTCCGAAACACTGTAGTACAAATAACTAGATAGGTAGGTGTTCTAATCTCAGTTCTGGCAAAAGTGTGTGTGTGTGTGTGTGTGTGTGTATGTATTTGTGTTTGTAGGTGAAAGTATTTTGAGGCCTTCTTGACACAGTACACTTCCTACTGCCCTACTTTAGAAGACCTGCTGATGTCATTCACCTTAGATGCACCTTTGGACACTCTTCAGCCCTATAAGCTCTGTAGCGCATACAATAACTGCATAACACTGTAGTACAAATGACTATATAGGTAGGGTTCTAATGTCAATACTGACAAGTGTGTGTGTGTCTTTGTGTGTGGGTGTGTGTGTGCGTGTGAGAACCATATCCTCTGTGTGGGTGTGTGTTGGTTATACCATTCTGAGGCCTGTTACACTCAGTACATTTCCCAGTGCTCTACTTTACAAGGGCTGCTGAAGTCATTCACCTTAGATGTACCTTTGGGCACTTATCGGCCCTATAAGCATTGTGGCACATGTGATAAATAGGCAGAAGTATAGTAAATACATGTAGATAGGTAGGTGTTTGAATCTTAATACAGCCAGCTATACTACTGTGTGTGTTTGTGTGTGAAGCATTTCCCCTGTGGCTGTTGTGTGTGTTGATTATACCATTTTAAGGCCTGTTGACCCCCTCCCCATGGCATTTCTTTAAAGAGCCAGTTGATGGCATCCACATTACATAGTCACACATATAATAGGAAAATTGTCAACTCTGTGTGCATGTGTATTTCAATGCATGTCCCCATGCAGCTGTGTGTCTGTGTTTCAGATGGCTATACCATGTTAAGGGCCTGTGAACCCACCATTGGCAATCCTAACAGCCCCTGCAATTGCCACCCATTTGAATAGTAGTGACAGGCACGACAACACTATAGTAGCTCTGTGGTGTCTGTGTTATGTATACAGCAGTATTGTTTGTACAACTAGGCAGGTTCGGGTTCTGCTATTAGCAGGGGCAGGTCGTGTGTGTGTGTGTGTATACATACATCCCCTTGCAGCAGTCTCCCTATGTTATGGCCATCAGCATACCTCTCAACCCCACACAGAAAGACATCTGATTAGATCCATATGGAAAAATGGGAAAAACAACAAACATTTAGCACAACCTTCACATACTACTGTGATATGCATGGAAAGTAGATACCAGAACAGGTTGTGCATGTAAACACACTTTCCAAAGTGTATGTGTCATTACATGACAATAGCTGTCATCAAACTGCAATGTTAGTCTGTCATGAGTTTCCCACAGCTCCCCAGAAAACCAGATTTTATGACTGATGGAAAGAAAGTATGTGTCAAACATCAGGACAGTCTGCATACATATGCAGAGGTCACAGGTATGGCCACCATCTGTACCATCCTGCAGATTGCAGTCCATGTTTGGCAAGGTGTGACCTGTGACAACTGAAACAATAAAGAGGCCCCAAGAGTGCAGGGCAACAAAAATGTCATATGGTCCTGTACTGATTGCATAGAGCAGTTATTGCACAGCATAAGCACCTCAATGTTATGACAAATAGTGTAAGCTAAGGTAATGTCACACAAAGAAGGTGTCATAGTAGAAAACCAGAGGAAGTCCTGTGTGTTGCATTTGCCATGGCCATGGTATGCACTGCCAACTATCATGCTACTAAAGGTTGTGTCGCACACTCCACATTTAATAATGTTGCAAAGCCATTCATTGTCACTTATGCGTGTGCAATATGTATACATGTGAAGGTCCTATAACTACCTGGTGCCCCCAATAACCCACAAGTATATAGGCATGAATGTTAATTGGCTCCACCCACATATATAGGTACAGCCTAATGCTGTGTGAACTGTAAGTATTTTGGACTCTGTTATTGAACCACAAACTGCTGTTAACACAGTGCGATGAGCCACACAGTGGGTATGGAATGCTGTCAAGGTCCCAGCCTCAAGCTGTATGCAGACAACAGTGTCAGCATGCCATAAATCAAGTACATGTCCCCACCATGTCCCACATCAGCGCCAACCCCATAAACACACAGACTGCGATGACAGGCCTGGGTTCCCAGGATGGCAACATAGCGGCACCAAGTATTGGCAGTTGTCAGGAATTGCTTGTATGTGGTTCACCACATAGGTGAAGGGACCGCATCCAGCCAAAAGGTGGACATTACCTTTGAATAGTCCTCAGTCAGTAAAGAAATACATTAGCAGCATGGCCAGTCTGCTATGCACCTATGCAGACATCTGCTGACTCTGTAAAGTCTATGTTAACTCCCACAAAGGTCAGCCATGTCCCTCAACACACACACACACACACACATGTGGCATTGGTACAGGATATGTGCATTTATATGCATATACAGTGCAAGCTGTGATACTACCCAAATCACTGACATTCACAATAGGTGTGCACTTGTGTGCATTATAAAACCCCACCCACATATGCACATATGACATATGCACCCAGTGTGCAAAGGCTGCCACTGTGAATGCTACAGTATTGATATGATGACTACTGAGGCCTTACATGTATGCTCCTCCACTGTTGACTCTGTGCCACCAACCTCCATGCCAAATATGGAGATGTGTGCCTGGGAGGCGGTAACTCCACCAAGTTTGGTGAGGAGTGAGGGACTCCTCTGTTGGTGTCAGTGGTACTTCTGTAGCAGGCCCTCCACCAGTGCCAGCATGGTCCCTGTGCACACCTGCAGCCCTTTGCTATGTGTTCTGTATTAAGTCTGTGGCACAGTGTCAGACATGTTCATAGCCCCTGCCATGGTGTCCAGTTTTGTTGACGGTCCCCACCAGTTCTGTCCATGGGGCATTTCATTGCTGCATGTGCTTCCAGCTTCTCCCTAACAGTACCCTGTGATGTAGTCTCAGGGAATCCAAGATCACCGCAGTCTCGGACTCCATGTATGGTGAGTGACATCTATGATACATTCCACCTGGAAGACATAAACAGGGGAACACATCACAGGACTGCATACATTGGCTACCATCATGTACAGACCATACACATCCACATTTGCAACCACTATCCACCACTAACGCCCACATTATACCTCTGCCATCTATCAGTACAGTATGTGTGTGAGTACTGTGAACATACCAGCATTACAGCATGCATTTCCCCCCTTATCCTGATGTGTCATGTTCCCCCCACTGAGGACCATTAATGTGCATAATCCACCATTTGTCAATCACATCACACAGCACATGCAGCAGCTGGGGACATCACGGAGGTTCCTCACCAGGGAATACCAGGCCATCAAACATCTGCTATACACCTATAGGCTATAAGACCAACCCTCTATCCAGTTTCATACATACTCCTCAAAAGTGACCTCATTGTGGCATGAGAGGAAATAATGGTCTGCACATTGCTGGGAATGCTGGCTGCACGAGTGCAGGCCATGCTCCACAGTGTTAACACACACACACACACACACACACACACACACACACACACACACACACATCCTCAACCTGGTAAGTGAGCTGGACTGGCCTTGTTGGCAGCTCACATGTTACACACAATCACCCTGCAGTGGAATGGGCACCATGTCCACATCAGGCAGGGTAGCTGCCAAAACCTTTGCAGGTGTGACTTGATGAAATGGATGATTAATAGCACATACACCCTTGGGATACCATCTGTGTCCCTGTTGGATGAAGACATCAGCTTCTGCCTTGCATACACATGGGCTAACTTGTAGCCTATGTATATGGCTGCTCATGGTTCATAGCTTAGTAACCTGAAATTGTAGCAGGAATACCAGAAATGGCCTGACTGCTGTGACAGACTGTGCTGTTATGTGTCCACACACATCACTGCCATCGACTGCTGGATGCCCTCTATGGGCACCATTACAGTAACAGGTCATCCAGCCAACATCTGGCAAATAGGTGAGTGGTACTACAGGTGCATGTTGACATTCCAGGAACATCTGAGGTACACAATAACAGACAGTGGTGCATATGTGGTGTAGGGTGACCTACTCACAGGTGTCTGACATCTGCAGTACCAGATGTCATTATTTTCTGACTGCTGTCCTTCATGATTTGCCACTAATTTGCCAGAAAAACAAACTGTTACGGAAAATATGGCCAAAATTGTGAGGCAAATATCAGGACATTCTGCAAAAGCCTGTACAGTTCAGAGCTACTGTTTAAATTCATATTTCCCATGACTGCATTCCATTACATAGTTAATTGTTTGACATACCTGGTATAGTGCTGTACTCCCTTTTCAGAATAACTTCACAAAAGGTGTTGTGAATAGTCACAGTCGGTCTTCTTGACAAAATTATCTGCCCTGTTTAGCATAGGCATCAGCTTGCCTTTTGTAGGTAATGCTCATGAAGAGGTGATGGCCTGTGCACCAATGTATTGCTCCCATTTGCTAATTGCATCCAGAACAGCTGGGTTGCCTTCCTATTAGCCAATGTCATAGCACCACATTGCTATAAATAAGGCCTTCATGTGGGTCTTGTCCCTTTTTCTGGCCTGTTAGGAGGACATTATGTAGGTGTTGGAGCTACAGCATCACAGATGGTAAGAGGAAATACTGTCCACTGTTTGGATTAATGTGTTGTGTCCACAGTTTTGCATGCTATGTCTACATACCTCTTAACCTCTTAGCACAGGAAATGTGGGCACAGGATGACAATATGTTTGGACAAAGGGTTACAAATAGGGAAAGATTTTAAATATTGGTTTCATAACCTTAGAGAATTGTGAAAGTAACAGGGTTTGTTTTGACACTCAGTTTCTGAGGGATTTCAAATGTGTATTATTATTTAGTGACTTCTATCCTGATATCATCCCACTGATTTAGCAGAATACCACACATGCTACGAGGAACAGGCCATAAGTATGAGCCATAACCCTGGACAATCTGTGGAACCTGTACAGTCACATGTGACACTTTGCAGCATTTATTGGTCTGTGTACTGGTTCTGTGTCTGTGTCAGAGGCCCAAGTACACAGTGATTTTGGCCACTATATGTACTGTGTGACTGGCTATCAGGATGTGTTCATATAACTCAGTTGCTGTACTTATGAGGTCAGTTGGCCTACTGGTATGTTGCCTTGACTGCAGTTCAAATGGTTCTGTGTTCATAATTTGGCAGTGATGTTTTTCGCCTTAAAGGTATATCCCTCTACTGCCTGATAACTTTACAAATGCATCAGCATACAAAAAACTGTACATATTTTCACAGAATGTCTGGAGTTTGTGCTCATAGTTTTGGTCTGTTCCTCAGAATATTTGTTGTTTTCTGGCAAATAACTGGGATAATATGAGGTCTGATGGCACTAAATAATGACAGAGGTTTGAGTTACAGACTTCAAATCTTTCAGAAAATATATGTTAAAGCAAACTATGTTACTCTAGCAACTTTCTTATATGTATAACTGCAGTATGTAAAATATGTGCCTATTGTTGGGCCTCTGCCCCCATTTTGCCAGTGCTCATCCAGTTTCTTAGACTAAGAGGCTGAGAGGTATATGACTTCTGACAATAAGGTATTTTTAGAAGAAGTCAATTTTCTAAGGAATTTATTTACTAGGAGAGGTTATCCCTTAGAACTATTTAATAAGGTCTTTGAAGAAGTAAATACGAAAAGAGCAGATTCGTTTGCCCCTATTTTGGGTAAGGATGAAAATTTGTTGTCAAACCAACAGTACAAACAGAAGGGTGTAGAGAATAAGACAGGACTTATCACCACTTTCAGTGAGCAATCAGCATTTGTAAGAAATATGTTTTCCAGGGAATGGAACAGTTTTTCCAAAATTTCAGACTTGGAACACATATTTGATAATCAACTAACCCACATTTATCGTAAGGGAAAAAGTATTAAAAACATTTTGGAAAGTGGCTTTAATGCTAATTCTATAAATAAAAGTAATAAGCCAAAGAAAGGGTTATATAAATGTGGAAAATGTAGTTATCGCACACATTTAATTTGTGGTGACACTATGTATTTACAAGCGAGGTGTAAGACCTTACATTTAAACACCTTTGCCAATTGTGACACTAATGGAATCATATATATTGCTACTTGCAAAAAATGTCCTTCCTTTTATGTAGGAAAGAGTGAAAGGAGGCTCAGGCAAAGAATATATGAGCACTTATATGATGTTAAAGTGAAAAATGAGAAAAATGCATTAAGTAAGCATTCATTAAAATGTGGAACTTCGGGCTATCAATTCTTTATTTTGGAGGTTGTTCCCACTAACCCCAGGGGTGGTATGTGGGAAACACTCATTGAATACAAGGAACTGTATTGGCAACTCTTTTTAGATGCAAACCGGAATTTTGGGCTTAATGACATGGTGTCATTAGCCCCAGTATTGAAATTGAGAGCTGCAAAGCTTTAATTTTATTTGATTTTTAATGCTTTTTATTGTACTATGAGTGATTTCCCAAAGCATTCTGTACATTCCTTCACTTTCACAAAAAAATGTTTTCATGTAACTTTGGATGTTGTTTCTAACTAATACCACATGATGGTGCTATACTCCAATTTTCAAGTTACTACAAGAAATGTAGCATTTTGATTTTAAAGGTTTTTAAAGATTTTAAAGTTTTAAAATATTTATTTTCAACAATTGTTACTAGATTATTGAAATTAATATTAAATTTTGGTCAAATGTTTAGTATTCTTTTAACTTCAGTAGCTTTATGTTTTTCATAATGTAATTTTTATGTATTAATATGTATTAACCACCATTTAAACAATTTGGAAGACCATTGGTCAATTGAGCGCTGACAGAATTTGAAATGTATATATAAGCACATTTATTTTAACATGGTTGACATTGCCGAAGAATTTGGCGACGAAAACGTGTTATCAGAGTGCGTTTTTATTAGTGTTCACAGTTGGCGTGTTGGTGTGTTATATTTTACCTTGGTGCTTTGACAATAAAGCAGTTTCATCTACTACCAGGATCAGGATTTATTTGTGCTTGGGAACAGTGGTGGTGTTTTCACGTTTATCAGGTATGTGCATCCATAATTTCCCAGAGCTGATTTGGCATAGTGGTATGCTTCTCTGACTCTAGTGTAGAGGGTCCTGGATTCAAGAGTTGGTAGTGATATCTTTTTTCCTTACTGCTAAATAACTGTAATGTATGATACGTTTGAAAAAGCATTACAAATTCCCACAGGTGTGGTGGTATGTTGCTCTGACTGTATTGTGCAGGGGCCTGGGTTCAGGACCTGCCAGGGCTGGTTATATTGTTACTGGGAAAAACGGGGGCTGATCGAGACTGAGTGATTAAAGCAGTTTTAAGTGGGTTTCCATGATGCTAAGTGATGCCAAGAGGTGCTTAGTCATTAGGAAAGGACCATAGCTCCTCATTTCTTCTGCAGCAACAGCTGTGAATGATGTGGACAATTTGGAATTTACAGCCTCACATCACACAGGTAGGGATGTGGGTGCCATACATTGGTTGAGTAATTCAGGGGTAAATTGATTGATGTCAGTATACTTGGGGATGAAATGGAGAGCTATATATGGGCCATGTTTTTCTGGTGGGGGCAGGTGCCACCCCCCCTTTTTTTTTAAGGTGAGAGTGGGATGTTGGGGAAAGGTTATAGGTATGTTTGGGGTGGTAAGTTGGGTAGGAGAGGTTGCTTTTGCAGACAGACAAGACAGCAGAGAGGGGCGGTGTATGACACAGGAGGGGTAAATACCTTGGATGGGGAGGGTGGTTGGGAATCGGAGGCCCATGTGCCCCCAGATACAAACAGTGGGGCTGAGATCCCCACCCATGGGCAGTCACCACTACCCCTTCATGGTGCTCAGGCATCCATCTGACTCTGGATAACCCTGTGCACAATACCTGAGAACTTTTTGCGGGTGACGTGTTCCTCTCAGTGCCCGCACCCCGGGGGGGGTGGTCCCCATCCCCTGAGGAGGTTCCACCCAAGGGTGGTGCAGGACTAATGGAGGAGGCAGTTCTGGGTTGCGTCCCAGATGTGCTGGGGCCCAGTGCCATGGCCAGGTGAGGTGAGACAGGCAGATCCACTAGGATCTGCCTTCCCAAACTTGCTATGGTGTTGAGGTTTTTCAAAATATATTGGTTAGTAATGAACAAAACATTTAAAAATTAGTTATAACAGCATGCATGGGTGTTTCAATTAACCCAGAATAATAGACGTGAAACAACTGCAAAGCAAACAGAACACATGCATAAATGGAGTAACAGTCAGCATTGTAACAGCATGCCAGTTACATTTACGGCAACAGGCCACCAACAATGGCATTTGAACAAGTTATGTGGACAAGGTATGTTAATATGCAACCAATTAAATATATGAACAATAACAGAACACAAGTCCCAACATTAGGTTTTGTGAACAACATATCCGCAGTATATGAATAATAATTATTGATGCAGATAAGGGGTGGGGGAGAGATAAAAAGTCTATTAACAACTGTATAGGCTTTTATTTTTCATAACAGTACTGCACAATACTCGACAGGTCTGCCCTTACTTTACATCTACCTATGGCCCATAGTTTCTGTAGCACATACATAACTGTTAAACTGTCAACCTGGAATGGTATGGGGCAAACTGTGACAACTCTGGGTACATGACTAGAGGTGACTTGTACATGTCAGGGTTACATATATGATGAAGAAAGTGTACCCTGCACTGATGTGTGAGTGTGCTACTGGCATACTTCACCTGGATTCATATATGTGTCCAAGGTTATTGGCAGCAGTGATCACTAGCCATGACAGCATGAGAATTGAGAGACATGTATCGGGAAGAGTGCATAGTATATGTATCTATCCTGCTGTAATTTTCAGGCATGGGGTTGGACAGTTGTAGATGGTTTATTAGTATACCCTTCATACAGCTACTGCAAACATTTCTTTATTTGTAAGACCTGTGGAGAACATACCTGTTAACACCAGCTGACTACTTCTACAAATATTCAAGATTATTTGAGTGTAAATATTCACACATCTTAGTACCACTCCCTGGATTCAAACTGTGGTCTGGGTGTGCAGAAATGAATGACACAGCTATTTCTCATTACACTGAGCTACTGAGGAACTGCTGTCTCTTGCTTGACTGATTTCTGCCTAATACTCTCTTGGGTAGACAGTCTGACCTTGTAATCTAAGTGTAGTGTCACCAAAGACTGTGGTGACATTTGAACATACATGTCTGCGATTCATGCATGACAGACAGTGCACTATATATTAATCCTTTGAAATAATAAGATCTGGAATGCAAATGTTAACACAAGGCAATGCTGCAAGAGACACTATAATACATTACACATTACTATTCAAGGTTCAGATCTTAGTGCAGAACATATTTCATATTTCATTTATATCTTGTTTTACAGCTCCACAATCTACAGTTTTGCATAACAGCTGGTTATCAGAACAACCTCAGTTAATGCATGCTGTCAAAGCCATATTTGCTGTGAAGCATCTGTATACATTCTATTTCTTCAACAACATTGCAGCGTAAACACAATAGTTTGTGGTATAAATCTTTATTTGAGTAACATGACACAGTGCTTTATTACAGTTGCAATTCTACTTTCAGCAGTACTGCATATCCTGTAGATCAATATTGGCCTGACAACATAATAACATAAATGGCTTACCTGTGTCACACAACATATGGAGAATTGCATGCATTGCACTGTCTAGTAGCAGATGACCAGAAATTGTTTGTTTGCTTGGCCCTACGTATGTAAACAAAATTATGGGTTATATAACCAAGGCTGTCAAGTGTTTTTGCACGTTCTGTATCTAGCATAATATCTTAGCACACAGAACATACTTTGATGTACACATCATCTCAACCTGTTCTGCTCATATCAAAGGCTACACATTACTTGGTTAAACCATGTTCATACCTGGTCCAACTACAGTACATACTGGACCATATTGGAGGAGTTTCAGTACATGTAGGTGATGACAGCACAGCAAACAACCAGTGTGTATCCACACTCATTGCTACAGCATACCATGTTATTTGGCTTGTCTGACAGATATCCACTGTAGGACTGTTATTGTTCAACAGTGTTCCACATGGTAATCACAGGCCTGTGTACTCACACCTATTGATGAGATTCTACCCTGAACCCATTGACACTGATGGAGTAGCATTAAGAGCATACTCAGACATCTATGAACTATACATGAACATGACATGCATGCACACTTGATGTACACCAGTTTGCCCATGTAATGTAACCTATACCAATGCTATGCATCTATGTCACCCACAATTTCCACAACTGACACACTGTCATTGATATCTATACAAGTAATATTGCATGGCCGATTAGCGGACACATATTCACAGTAATGCAATGCGAGTTCTCCCAAAAATAAATAAGGCTACTTCCCATAGATATACACTTCCACACACATGCAGTGTTGTCAAACTCATCTGGACAGTATCTGAACAGAACTGTGCGATCAGTGACAGATTGCCAACCAGCTTCCAAAATGCACATAAGGTATACACAAGAATCACCACACCAAACCAAGTAGAACTGAGACAGCAAAAAAACACGGACAGCACACGATAAGAGAAATAAAAAGCACAGATTTATTCCACAATTCCAGCCAGATAAACGTAAGCGCTTTCGGCAGGTTCAAATAACCCGCCTTCTTCAGACAACCACGAATTTCCAAACCATTTATTATATACATTCATATTGAAATTCATTAACCTATCATAGTAAAGTGCATTCTACAATTTAATAAAACCATGACAACCTTAAAGAACTAAAAACTAATGGTCCAGATGCCTTATTGTATTACTGACCTTGAAAGTCAAAATAAGTTCTTTAAAAACACTTTCAAGATATTATGAACTTAGAACCTTGTCCTCATATAAATACAAGCAATTATTATGTTCATTAATGCTTCGTATTTGCATACTGTTGATATTTTTATAAAACCTATTAAGGTATTACTACTACTGAAGCCATATACAAGGAGGGAGCCCAAGGCTAATTTTATACATAAATTTTTGGGAATCAAATCTAAAACTTCACTTTATACTACTGTTTGCAGTTAAAACCTATAACTGTAAACACATATTATGTTAACAGAATAAAACAGAAAAATGTACAAAAAAGTTTGTTTTACTATTAATGAATTTAAACATTGGTGACCATTTTATGCCAATGTTGTTAACTGAATTCCTCCATTCTAATGATGTTATAAATTAAAGCAGGGAAACTGGTATAACAAATATAATGCCCACTTACAAATAAAATAACAAGTGAATAATAATAAAAATGTACCTTATTGTAAATTAAAAAATAGCCCTTAGCAACTCATTAATTCGAAATAATAGTTACATCTTATAATTGCAAATGCCATTTAACTTATTTTAACCCTATACGGGGTTATGATAATGATTGATAAAAATGGATATACTTATAACAAGATTATAACTATGATTATAGTTATTTACCTATTAAGAGAAAGCCATTTTAATACGCATTTGATAGAGAGGCTTTCATTAATGCCAGGGAAGACATGAGCCCTAGTCCTGATCTGCCAAAGCAGTTCATCGATCTCTAACAAAATCTGCCATGGCCCTCCTCTTAAATCAATCTCACGCTGTTGTAATACGAAAAAATGGAACCCATGGCCTGGGGACTCAAGGGAATGCCTTGCAAGAGCATTGTTAACATCAAGTTTTTTAACAGCATATTGGTGTTCGTAGATTCTGTTTTTTAGCCTTCTCTCGGTCTTACCGATATAGAAGGCTTTACAAGAATCACAGATAGCTGCGTAAATGATGGCTTTAGAATCACAATCATAATGCCCATTACACTTATATTCTTTCTCATTTATTGTGCATGCTGTTGTTACTCTAATGAATTTACATTGTGGACATACGCCACATCTAAACATACCGCACTGTCTATTAGACCTATGAACTGTGTTTCTTTGAAAAATGCTTTTCAAGTTTTCACCCCTTCTGTATGTGATCTTGGGGCGATCCCCCAATACAGAACACAATGTTTTATCTTCCTTTATTATCTCCCAATTTTTATTCACAACTTCTCTGATTCTAAAAGAATCAAAACAATAGGTCTGTATGAAACTAGTATTAAATCTATTGTTTTCACTCATAGAATTGATGTTACCTGAAGTTGTTAAATGTAAATGATCATTGAAATGTTGTAGGTCATTGTTACTTTGGTCAGAGAGCAAGGGCATGAAGTGTCCAATCTGCCTTTTATTGGTGACTTCAGTTAAGATGTTAGATAGTAATCGCTGGGGATAACCTCTGGCAGTGAACATATCAAATAAGTTGTTACATTCTAAAAAGAAGTCATCTGGATCACTCACCATACGGGCTGCCCTCACCATCTGACCCTTAACCACCGATTTCTTTTGGTGGTAGGGGTGATTGCTGGAAAAATGAAGAAAAGCATTAGAATATGTTGACTTCCTAAATATTTTACTCTTTAGCTTTTGTTTAGACGAGTCTTTAATTAATGTGATGTCAAGATAATTGATCTCCGTGTCATCAAATTTATATGTAAATTCAAGAAAATCAGTTAATTTAGTGATGTTCTCTATAAATGACGGGATCAGGTCACTATGACCTTCCCATATGCAAAAAATGTCATCCTGGTATCGTGTATACCAGGAGACATGTTTTGAAAACAGTTCTTCTTTAAATAGGTAATTAGACTCCCGATGAGCTAGGACTGCGTTGGCAAAAGATCCCCCGCAGGGCGAGCCCATAGCTACACCCGAAGTTTGTAGATAGAACTTCCCCTCAAAGGTGAAGAAATTGTTAGACAATACAATTTCTAAGAGAGTTTCGATCAAATTGATGACATCATGATCAACATTTTTACGCAACATGAACTCTCTGACCCAGGCAAGACCAATTTGTTGGGGAATGACAGTATATAGGTCCCTAATGTCAATAGTAAGGAATACCATACTGTCATTATATATGAGGGTATTAATATTTTTGAGGAAGGACCAAGAATCTTTGCATATGTGCATTTCTGAGTTGATCAAAGGCTTCAGAATATTATCCACATACTTGGCACATCCCTGAGTAATAGACCCTCTACCATCTATTATTGGTCTAAATGAGGGCGAAGTGAGTCCTTTATGGAGTTTCGGGGTACCAAAAAAGAGTGGAATTTTAGGAGCTGGCATAGTGAGGTAGTTGAGAGTGTCAGTGTTGATGTATCCCTCCAAAAGTAAATCATAAAGCATGCTATTAATTTTTCTATAGGCTCCATTGATTTCATTGATAGATGAAATTTGATAAGCTGGTGACTCTAAATGTACGACCAGGTACTCAACATATTTGTAATGGTCCATAAAGGCTAGACCCCCACCCTTGTCGGGTTTCATGACCCTAATCTGACAATCTTTTACCATGTCTATAAAATCTTTTTGTAGTGGGGTAATATTGTACAGATTTTTTTGAGTACTATATATGGTTTGATTTCTAATAGCCCATAGGTCCATTTCGCAAATTTTTTCAAATGTTTGTAAAGTCCCATATAAGGGTGGATTATAGGTACTAGCCACTCTAAGTAGACTACTAGCTGATGAATTATTACCCATAAGTTGGTTTAGATTTAATTTCCGTATGAAAACTTTCAAGTCGACAATGAGTCTACCTATATCCATGTTACGACCTGGGACAAAGGAAAAATCCTTAGCTAAAAAATCAATGATATCTTGTGCAATATTCAGGCAAGTATAATTGTATACTGTAAAGTCACCAGAAGAGCTTTTATACACTATTGGATCTATTCCAATGCGCTGCTCTTGTGTCATCTCCTGCGGCCACGTCTCCTGTTCGTTGAAGTGTTCTGTCTCTGAGGTTGAGGGCGAGGATTGGCTCTGTAGTTGTTGACCATCTGAAAATCCTGGTTGTCTAGATTGTTATTGATACCAGGAAAGTCTGTGGAAACAGAGGGTATTTCGCCATCTGTTACCATGAAATTGTTATTGTTGTTATTGTTGCCATTGAGTCTTGGACTACGTCTAACAGGTGGTCTATTATTACCCCCATTATTGTTGATGTTATTCATAGTAGACCTAGTTTGCTCAACATGAGAGAAATCAGTTGGTAAATAGTCTCCTGTTGGAATTTGAGCCTGTGTTAATTTCGGATAGGCTTCATTATTGGCATACTCTCTAATGTCACGTGCTAGCTTCTTTTTCTTGTTAGCAATCAATTTATCAATGCTAGCGTTGATGCTAACAAAAACTCTGCAGTAGTCATGTTTATATTTGATGAAGTCAGCATGTGATTTAATATCAATTTCCAATAACTCTAGTTCGTTTTTCAGCTTACTGATATCAATATTATAATAAGCAATTAAGGCATGTAAAAACTCAAAACCTTGCCTATCAAAAAGCTCAATAAGTTCTTTGTAAAAAGAAGAAGACCCAGTTAGACCAGCCGGAAAACGCCACTGGCGTAGCCCTTTGGGAACCACTTTGTTTCTAATACATTCTTCTAAATAGGCGGTCTCTAGCTGGAGCTTTTTAAATTTAAATAACTTTGTGTCCAGCATGTCGATCTTAATGTCTAAATAATTATTTTCAGTCATGGAAGGTATTATATTACCTTCCGTAGAATTGTTAACAGCAAAAAAACGGTTGTTATTTAGAAAGCTGTTTAAAGCAGGTATACCGTCAACCTGCTGATTAACTGAACCATACCTTCTGTCCTGTTCCGACGGACCCGCTACGGTTCTCAAAGGTTGACTAACCACAGATGGCAAAGGTTGTTGCGGGCTCCTAGCAGTCACATCACTGCTGGTTTGTGGCAATGAAACCAGCCTGGGTGAACCTTGTCCGTTGGGGATGGATCCGACGTCGGAAACAGCAGTGGAAGAGCTGTTATTAACGTTGTTACAATGCCGAAACTGTTGTGGGTCAGCCAAAGTAGAAAAGGCATTTACCTTCTGGGTTAAGGCATCCACTCGGTGCAAAAGCACCTCAATCAGCTGCGTTAAATTAGGCTGTGAGTCATTACTATCATGCCTTAAAACTCGCGGTGTTGCTGTAGGAAATGTGCTTCCTTCTCCGGTGTCGTCCGCCATAAAGACAATATCCACACACCAAACCAAGTAGAACTGAGACAGCAAAAAAACACGGACAGCACACGATAAGAGAAATAAAAAGCACAGATTTATTCCACAATTCCAGCCAGATAAACGTAAGCGCTTTCGGCAGGTTCAAATAACCCGCCTTCTTCAGACAACCACGAATTTCCAAACCATTTATTATATACATTCATATTGAAATTCATTAACCTATCATAGTAAAGTGCATTCTACAATTTAATAAAACCATGACAACCTTAAAGAACTAAAAACTAATGGTCCAGATGCCTTATTGTATTACTGACCTTGAAAGTCAAAATAAGTTCTTTAAAAACACTTTCAAGATATTATGAACTTAGAACCTTGTCCTCATATAAATACAAGCAATTATTATGTTCATTAATGCTTCGTATTTGCATACTGTTGATATTTTTATAAAACCTATTAAGGTATTACTACTACTGAAGCCATATACAAGGAGGGAGCCCAAGGCTAATTTTATACATAAATTTTGGGAATCAAATCTAAAACTTCACTTTATACTACTGTTTGCAGTTAAACCTATAACTGTAAACACATATTATGTTAACAGAATAAAACAGAAGAATGTACACAAGAATGCTGGAAGTTAAACAGTTCACCTGTCTGTATGTGACCCAAGGACACACAAGAATGACGGAATGGAAATATGACACATTGGAGCAGTTGCTACATTTAAATCATGTAGATACAGCCGTCCAAGTGCAGTGATAGCAGTCATTCATGTGGTCTATCCGACATGTGCAGCAGTTATCAGGCAGTTTCTCTGCTGCCACAACTACCGCAATGTGTGAAATAGTCAAATTAGACTTACTTAACAAAAATTATCATGCAAATGCAAGGCAATGTAAAATACTACAAGAAATGTCAGTGTGGCTTCAAGTACACACAAAACTGTAATGATGACCACCACATATGGGTGTAATTGATATGACATCATAGCACTGAAACACATTATGGATGTGTGTTGGTTATGATGCACTTGTCAAGAGTGTTTCTCATTTGGAATAAGTTGTGCACATTGATGCACAACATACAGGCATGGGAACAGTGCACATCAGCTAAACAGTACCTGTCATACAACCTAATGTCGTGTGTCATCATGGCTGCTGAAGCGGAAAAATTCCAGTGCAATCTGTGATGGGTACATGAGATGACAAGGGATGTACCTATAACACACACATGTGAATGGACAGTCACAGTATAATATGACATAAGAAATACACACAGTTAAACTGACAGTCAACTTGGAACAAATGAAATATACAGAAATGAAAAATAGATACTTAAAGGTTAGCTTTGACTGTAGCATATTTATAAGACAAACAGCATGGCAAATTAGAAATCTATAACCTAGCAACTGATGGTGATGCCAGTGCTGTTTACAAATATTTGTCAATACACACACTATAAACCTAAGTTCTCACCGAGTGCATCAGACTCATACCCAATATTTCCCTTCTGTCATGCAGAGTAACACAGCAGGTATGGGGCACACATCTGTCATCATGTGCACTGGGTGACAGGTGAGGGTGCAAATACTGATACCGATACACCAGTTTTGTGACTGCATGTATGTATGTTTATCTGGGTAATGAATGGGCCAGGTAGATGGTGCATGTCTGCGTGTATGACACTGCAAAGTGCCAGTGTTGAGTGCTGGTGTGCATGGACATAGTAAAGCACAGGGCTGGCTCAACACAATGCAAAGTTGGATGGCAGGAGGCCTGTATGGGCTGACTACACTTCTCATAAAGCACCCGTGCTCGCAGTTGAGCTGAATGACAGGTGTAGCCATGGAATTTCCTGGCAGGGCCAGAGCACAGGCTAATTCAACTACACAGCTGGGATGTTCATTGCTGTGAGCCAGATGATTGGCCACAACTGGTGTGGACTCTACCATGACCAAGTGGTCTGCCATGCCTGCCCGTGGATGGATCACATCCAGTTGTGGCACTAGATGGACTTCCACTATGGAAGCATGAACAGCCTTGTTCTGGTTGCCTCTCAGCAGATGTCTGTGCTGAGCTAGGACCAGGCTGCAAATTCTCCACTCCCACCAGACATTCTACCACAGACAATGTCCATCCCATGGTTGCAAGTGACGGCTGCATCAGGGGTCTATATTAGATGCACAAAAAGACTTTAGCGAGAATGCTCACATGAGCGAAAATGCCAGGGATCAAAACTGTGATTGTGGGGTCATGTTACAGTGAGGAGTGGGATATTTGCCCTTTCCTCCCTGTAGTGCGACCTCAGAGTTAGAATATATAGTTAGCGGAGCTGCGCCCCCCACAATAGCAAGTTTGATTACCGGCATTTTTGCTCATGTGAGCATTCGCGGTAAAGTCTTTTCGGTTTTATAATATAGGCCCCTGCATCAGAGCTACCTGCTGTTCATGGACAGCTACTTCTCTACCTAGATGTCACTGACCCATTCAAATTGGTCAGCAACATGGGTTAGACAGTCTCTAATGCCCTGCTGTACAATGTCCATGACCAGGAAAGCTCTACAGTTGGCCAAATGCATACGTGCCTGGGTTCACATAACCTCCCTGAACATACGCAATGTCATGTGTGAATCGATAGCTGACACAGGTGGGGGTGTGGCAGCTGCTGTCCTCTGAGGAACACTGGAACCACGCCCAGGTGGATCCCTGCCAGGTAGCTGGCTGTGGGCATAACTTGCTGACATTGATCTCTGGGTTTGCACATTTTCTGGACTGCTGTCCATGGACTCCATCTCAGTGGGGGCTTGAGGTTTAGGGCTCAGGAGGTGTGTGGACATACTTGCTGTGTCCAAGACCAAGGTGGTGCTGTGCTGACTGCTGATCAGCGTCTTGTTATCAGATTCTGCAGCCCCATGCTATGCCTCAGTATATTCATCATCACTGTCCAATCCTAAGGAGGATTCAACATCAGGCCTTTCTGTTGCCACAGAGCCACTGACATCACCAGCTGTGGGGAAGGAGGTAGAACATTCTTTTTTTACTACAGTCAATGCTATGCTACTGCAATCATTACTACATTATACTAAGAACTGCAATCTTTATCCTCTTGCAAACAAACTGACTGCGTGCAGAGTGCCCAGCTGCATGCAATACCACCAGCAATAATCAAAAGGAAGTTCAATGTGATACCAATGTATGCATAGGAACTTTGACTGCAGATGGATTCATAGCTGTTGACCTATGTACAGGTGTCGCCAAATATAAACATCTGCACTACTTATGTAATGCATTCCATTTGTTATGTTGTCTGTGCAGTGTAAGTATCCTATCATAAAGTGCTGATACAGTTCACCTGTCAACAAATGATCTGACATGCTGGTATACCATAGCCTTCCTCAGAAGCACAATAGTAATGTAAACTTCTAATGTGTTATGTGAACATATCATAGTAATTGTAGCAAATTCTGAATGTATTGGGTAATGAATGGAAGCAGTGTTCTGTTGATTTCTGAATGTTGTCCAATAATGATATCAATCAGTAGTACAGGATCAAGCGATTCAAACTGACCCTAACTTAGACTGCATGTAGCAAATCCACGACCAGCGTATGTTACAGTCCAACATTGCTGTATCAAAGCATGTTGGCATACAAATGTAATACATATGAGAAAATGGTTATCAGGCATAATACACTTTGGATGCAACATGTGCATTGAAAGTGTGTACGTCTCACAGGCACTGATATACCTTTTGTATCATCTCCTATGGAAAATTCCAAATCACTGTTAACCATGAAGCCCATAGCTGTCCAACAATACACAAATATGTGTGGTGCATGCACATTGTTCATACAAAATTTATACAGTGACATGCCCCTATTCTCATGCATATTTTTGTGGGAAAAGCGCCCTTTTTCTTTTAAGGTTGGGGTAGGTAGTTAGGTAAGTGTGAGGGAGGTTTGTTAGGAAGGTGAGGAGGCACTTGCTAATAGACAAGACACACAAGGCATGTACAGGGTTGAAGTACCACACATGAGGGGGTAATCAAAATTGATGCGGTGGGGTGTTAGGAACCGAGGTCCTATGGACATAGAGAAGGGTACCAGTATGACTCAAGCCATCACCCTGTTGACTGTCAACACTGTCCCATCACTGCTGCACTGGCTGCAGTGCTCTACATTGATGTCTCCTTCGACAAAGGAGGATGGCGAGCATACTCTTCATCTGTCTCAGTCTTCTGCCCATAGTTTGGGGCACAATCCTGGACACAACAGTCAGAAATTCCTCGTGGGTGAGATAGGCATTCCTTTCACATCTGTGATAAGCGAGGATCCCAGGTCTGACCATTCGCACAGCACTACCTGAAGGGCCAGGAAGGGCAAAGGCTGTGGAAGAATCACCGCTAGACTGCTGCCCATAAGTGCTGTCACACCGGTTAATGGTGAGACCACTGTATTCCAGGCCTCCGACTTGTACTCAGTCCCGTCATAGGGCTCCTGTCCAGGCAACAGCCTACAACCGTGGTCCTTAATAATGAAATTAGGAAGAATCTTTGTCTAATTAGCACCCCAGTGCTGTGCTCTGAATTGCACTCCCTCTCCTCTCACTCCAACCATGTTGACACTGCAAGAAATACCTCAATGTTTGAGGTGTTTTCCCAGCTATTGTGTCTTATATATGCTTCTGTAATTGCCAAATTGTCTCTGGAAGTGTACATTTTTGAAATATTGATACATTTGAATCACCTGTAATTTTTAGAGCAATATAAATGAATTGGTAGACCTGGGAATGGAGCTCAGGATCTTTTACACTAGAGTATGTCACTCTACTCACATAACCATAACCAAAGTTGTTGTTGTTTGTTTTTTTTTAATTATCCTAATAGGTAGCAGTGCGTTGGGCATCTCGGCGCAAAGTGTTTGCACAAAGCCAGAACTGAGATGCACATGGTAGCTATTTTTAGCTACTTCCTGTTTCTATTTTTAAATCTGTTTAGTCACTGCCCCTAAAGCAGGCTTAGCTCTGTGGCACGCCATGGAAATGGATGCTAGGGTAGATTTAAAAAAAAACTATAAAGAATAATGAGATGGAGTTTTAAGGGTACGTATTAAGATATCCATCAACAGGGTACTGTTCCCATGTACATGCCGATCAATAGAGGCCTTGGAAATTGCCTTTTGACATTTATTAAGGCAGTGTTCTCAGATATGTTGTGAAACACAGCAAAAATTTGTCAGCAATTGGTGTGGCTGCATCTTCCATGGACCTGCCTGAAGTGCGAAAGGTGCTAGGTTCAAGTACAGCTGCATAATTGCTTTTCACATTGTTTACACACATATGCAACCTTTCTTTATGCTATTTAAGCCCATCATCCCCTAACAGGAAATCATGTAATGGGAAATATAAACATCAATAAGCATTGTTTTTAGAATATACAGTGTTCAAAGCCAAGCATTCCCGAAGTTCAGTCTAACTATTACTTCTTGCAGTCGATGCTTTCTGTGAAAATTATGCCTAGTACAGTTTTATACACTGTTATTTCAATTGTTAAATTGAAACAGTGCTTTGAACTCCTGGGAAGAGCAGCTCAGCAGGTGAATCCTATCTTGATCAGCCAAGCACACAGGCAACTCCTACACTGCATTACTATAAAGCATGCAATCACCCTATATTCTAATTTTTCCTCAATGCTTACAAATCACTGGAGTGTTGATATGGAATTTTTATCTGTCAGAATGCTAGGGGCTGCTGCTGCTTTATTGCATTTGTATGTGCTTCAGGCCGAAGCCAGTGCTGCTGCTGGTGCTGCTGGCATTAGGCCCATGCGTAGGAGGAGGAGGAGAGTGTTTAGGCCCAGGGTAACCTTCCACATGCTGCATGAGCTGAAGATTGTAGATCACTATAGGATGGACAGGGGCATGTTACAGGAACTCTGTGAGCTGTGCCATCCTCACCTCACCACAAGAACTAGCAGAGGGGATCCCAGTGGAGACTAAGGTATGTGTGGCCATGACAATATTAGCTACAGGTACCTTTCAGAGACAGACTAGGAACATGATGGGTGTGTCAAAGCCATCAGCATCTAGGATCCTACACCAGTGTCTGGATGCAATGCTTATACATGGCAGTGAACACATATAACATATAATTCCCCTGTAGTGCTAAGGAGAGAGCCAGCAATATGGTCCACTTCTGTCAGGTAGCTCACTACCCTGAGGTATTGGGCACCACTGATTGCACGCATGTGCACGTCAGGGAACCACCAGGTGAACAGGGTAGTGTCTACTTAAACCGCAAGGGCTTCCCCTCCATCAGTTGCCAGGTCATGTGCAATGTCAGGGGACTCATCCTGAATGTGTGCGCTGGAAACCCCGGCAGCTACCATGACTCCCACATCTGGAATTCATCACAGCTGTACCAGATGTTTGCCAGAGGGAACATCCCCCCAGGGCCATTTAGTGGGAGATGCTGGCTATGCCCTGGAAATGTGGCTGATGACGCCCATCAGAAAAGCACACACACCTACAGAGGAACACCATAATGAGGCACACGCACAGACTAGGAACATAATTGAGTATGTGTTTGGGCAACTCAAGGCATGAATCCAATGCCTTGATATCTCTGGTGGAGCCTTGCAGTATGATCCACGTACTTGTACACACATATTTTCAGTGTGTGCTATGCACCACAATTTTGTCTTGTGGAAATTGCTGCAGTAGGAACAGCAGGGCCAAGGTCCTCCTATTCCCCCACCAATGCCTATGGCTACACAGAAACATTCACAGATGGACTCGGAGAAGGAAACACCAGTGAAAGTACCTGTGGGAAGACATAATTATGCTCAGTATGCATTTGCCTTGGCTAAGAGACATGACATAGCAATCACACTGGAGACATGGGGCCCTAGGGACTGACACTGCCTTCTCTCCTATTCACATACCTACATTAATGTGATGACAGGCTGCACTCACAGCCCTTTACTGTCGCGGCGTGCCATGCAAACTCCGGCTAAGATTTAAATGGAAAAATAAAAAAGTAATTTATTATATTTACATACATTTACAGTACATAATACTTATTTCTACATTAAAAGTAACTAAGCAAACATAACTAGCATTGGTAAGCCATTCAATTAATGGTTTAACAATGCTAACTTCCATCTGCACACACTTCACTGCTTACAAGGAAACTTGTTCCGTGTAAGCAGTTGAAAACTTGTTCATGTCAGCACATAAATGAGCTGCTCACACTGTGTAGAGTGCATGAATCCCATTAATAATGCAGGGATAATGCACTTTATACAGTGCTACAGGCAGCATGAAAAGGCTCTACGTAGGCTCTACATGGAGCCTACACAGACTTTCATAAATACTGCTCATAATATGCTTATATATGTGTGTACATACATCTCTTTCTACTTGCATATTTTGCTATTTCATTTTTTGGTGGTGCATGGATAACAAATTAAAGTTTGCATTATGTGTGTCAGTTACTTAAGACCGAGGTGGAAAGTTTCAAAGCCCCCATGCTAAAGGATAACGCTGTCCGAGCTGCAAAATCCTTTACTAATGCTCTCTACGGGCACCTGCAAGAATGCATGGATCATGCTATCCCAAGCAAAACCAGTCTGGTGAACCCCTGCCATAAACAAGCTATACAATAGAAGGAGGAAACTAGTACAGAAAAGAGTAAAATCCCAAGAAGGGAAGACATCTCCGATCAGTATCAGCAAAAAACTATGATCCCTCATAAAATCATCCAAGGCTAGCTTCTAAAGAAAAGTTGCCAAGGACTCCAAAGATAACCACAAGGCATTCTTTAGCTATGTCAAGAATCTAAGTGGCAATTCTCAGATCTGCTTGGAGTTAGTGCAGAATGGCACAAAATACACGGAACCAACCTATATCACCAACATCCTGGCAGATAGGTTCAGTGCAAACGTCACCCCCCTCTCATCTCCAAAAGGGCCCCATAACCATACCAGAAGAATGTACAGCCCCTGAAATCACAGACACTCAGGTTAAAACAGCCCTCTCCAAAGCCAAAAACACAGCATCAATGGGACCGGACAGTGTTCCAGGCTGCGTCCTACATGAGCTCAAAGATGAACTAACCCCTCACCTAAACAGACTGTTCAAACTCAGCCTCTCCACAGGCTACATGCCCATGGAGTGGCACACAGCAATGGTTATTCTGCTCCACAAAGTCGGAGCCACAACAGACCCCGGGAACTATCGCCTATAAATCTGACTAGCTTGGTCTGCAAGGCTATGGAGCACATCATCATGGATCTCATTAACAGAGACATTGCGAACCTCCAAACACTGGACCCTACTCAGTTCGGCTTTGTTAAGGGCAGATCATGCCTCCTAAACCTGGTGAACTTCTTTGAGACTGTTACCAAGGCTATAGATGAGGAAATGTGGTCCACACAGCCTACCTAGACCTCGCAAAGGCCTTCAACACCATTCCCCATTCTGGTATTAAAGACACGCTCACCAGCCTGAACATAAACCCCTACGTCATGAGATGGGTTGCCAACTGGCTCAAGGACAGAACCTACATGGTAAGAGTTGCGAAAGTTAGGTCTGACTCTAAACCGGTTACAAGTGGCATTCCCCAGGGCTCAGTCCTAATACCCCTCCTGTTCGGCATATACTTCTCAGAGGTACAGGCTAGCACAGGAGGACTATGGCTGAGCAAGTTCATAAACGACTGCAAACTAGGGGCTATAATTGACCCTCCAGCTGACACAGATATACTCCAAAAGGGTCTCACTGAGACAGATACCTAGTGTCAAAACCATGGCCTCAAGATAAATGCCAAAAAGTGCATAGTCATCCCCTCTGGAAAAAATAAAGTACCCACAAACTACCACATAGGTGGTAGCCCCCTAAATACGGAAGACATAATAAGGGATCTGGGGACCCAAGTAGATAGTAACCTATCCTTTGATAATCACATTGTCAAAGTGGTTAGAAAATCCTTCTATGTGGCCCACCTAACCACAAAAGGGTTTGCATCCAGATCAAAAGAGGTCATTGTGCCCCTCTACACATCGCTTATCAGACCAATCATAGAGTACAATGCCCCATTTCGGATGTACCTTACAAGACACCTGCAACAGCTGGAAAGACCACAGAAGTACCTCACCAAGAGGATCACTAGCCTCAAACAGATGCCCTATGCAGCTCGACTGAAGAAACTCCAGCTGTACTCGGTTGCATACCGCCTACTCAGAGGTGATCTCTGCCTGACATACAAGGCCATGTCCAACCCAGAATTGATGGACATGCTCCACCTAAAGAAAACCATATCCCCATGAGCCACACACTCTAGGAATCTAAACCTCACCACAACAATAAATAGGACATGCTGGATGGATAGATTCCTGTCCCAGAGACTTCCCATGCTCTGGAACAAAATTCCAATCTACATCAGGCAGAGGTCCTCACTAATCCTCTTCAAGAGAAACCTTGATGAGTGGATGGGAAACAGAAAGTTTACCCCGGGGATCACTTCAATGGCTCTGCTGGACAGAGGCACAGGGAACTAATCTAAGGGGGCGGCGAAAGCCAACACATTCTGGCTACGCTGATTAATGCCTTCAGGCAGATAGCCTAGTACCTACCTATGAACCTATGGATTTTGTTGCCTAATTATTAGCCATACTGCAAGCAGTTAGGTGAAGTTAATTAGCTATGTTCATGGTTTAATAAATGCACATCTTTTCCCTCACTTACTCATAATTTCAGCCTTTTCGGGAACTGTTCCCTACAACATAGAATATGTGTTCATACTTATGGTCCCTTTTTCATCCAATATTGCCATCTTTTGGTCCTCTTCACTTCTTACACGACTTGCCAAGATTATTCAAGAGAATGTTGCCTCCCAAGTGGCATATTGGCAGATTGGAAGGGCATTAATGCCTGTGCTTGAAATATTTGTGTGTATGTATGTATGTAAGCCTTTTTTTTAGCAAGTGACACTCTTGCTTATCAGAAATGAGAAAGTACAGTGACTATATTTGGGACACTGTCTAATATTAGTTTTAACAATCTGAGCATCAGGCAATGTACTGGTACTATTTTTTTTATTATAATAAGCCTCTAACTCTGCTGATCTTTTTTCACTTTGTTACTATTTTCCAGTGATGCTTTTGATCAGGAATAGGTGGGTTTGGTACATTGATTATATTAGTTTAAACACACATACACAAATTCACAAACACACACATTCACATAGACAAAACAGAAACTAATTAGTTTTTAAGTTATTTTTCACCTAAATGTATTATATGCCACAAATTCATGAAACCTAGCATTGTCGTTTTCCGGTGATGCTTTTGATCAGGAATAGGTGGGTTTGGTACATTTATTACATTATTTTACACATGTGAAGGCTGACAGCCTAGCCAGATGGAATTGTGCAGATAATTCTGTCACTTGTAAATATAAATGTTGAAATACAGGCTTGTTTTCTTAAATGCAAGAATATGCTGTGAAATGTTGAACTTAAAACAATGTAGCAACATTGCCCTCTGCTGTAAAGAAAGCTAAGTCAAGCATTTCTTGTATGCCCTTTGAATTTATAATTACTTCATGGCTGTCCTTTTAAGTCAAAGATTCAGAGTCATTCCATCTGGGCTAGATGAAGGCTTCCTGCCTATTATTTTAACTTAAGGAATAATTACTAGAGTTTACATGTGGAATGTATTTTATTGATGTAGGTCCCTGCAGCTGCAAGATAACAAAATAATGTAGTATCTGTTAGCCTAGGAACACCAGGAAAGTGTAAACAAATGATGAAATCTTCATCAGAACTGCAATAGAAATTTAAACAGAGAGAATCAGAAGGCATTAAGCATTTTTGTCTTGATCATCCAACTCATAGCGCTATCTGTTGTCTTATGTAAGTTATATTAGACTTGTGCTTTCTTTTCGAAATAGCTAGGAACTCGAAAGATTAGACTAAGTGTTTTCTGTGATGTCAGAACTGTACTACTGATTTATTTTAAGTATTTCTGTGTGATCTCTAAACTCTTTTGACTAGCACTGTATAGTAGATAGTATTGTCTTGTGGTTTTAATTATTTATTATTAAATATTTTAAAACCTTTTAACTGTGGCTGGTTTGTGTAGAGATAAGTTAAGCTCTACAGTACATTGTATATTTATAGAGTTTACTGTCCATGTCACTCCAAATAAGCCTTGACTGATTAGCCACACTTACCAATTGGATAATAATGCACAGTAATAATTGGACACCCTTTTAAGGGCCTTTGGGTAGCTGATAATATTAGTTGGGTGGTAGCACTTGATTACTACCGTATAGTCTGGGTAAAAGGGGCACAGCTGGAGAACCTGTGCCAGCCTTCCCCAGAAGTGTCTGTGTGGTTGTATAAACGCTTATCTCAAAGTGTGTGTGTGTGTGTGTCAGCTACTTGGGCTGGGACACGAAGCACTGGTTGGACAGAGAGGGTGCTGGAGATTTTAGCTTGCCCAGGTGGCTGAGCTCTGGAAACTATAGTTGTGCCAGAGGGGAGACTTATTGGGGACCTGGAGAGCAAGGGAGCGACCAGCCCCAGACTGACTGTGATCTCTGTGTGCTCTTATGGGAAATTGCACTTTACTGTATGTATTTGTTATCCTTTCCTCATATATGAGATGCCCTCTCTGGTGTTAGTGGTGAGGATTGAGGCTCCTTGATTGCTGGGCCAGGGCACGGGAATCACAACACACACATACATAAACTCACAAACACACACACACTCACACATAGACAAAACAGAAACTAATTAGTTTTTTTGGTTATTTTGCACCTAAACATATTATATGCCACAAATTCATGAAACCTAGCATTGTCGTTTTCCAATGATGCTTTTGATCAGGAATACGTGGGTCTGGTACATTTATTATATTATTTTACACACACACACACACACACACACACACACACACACACACACACACACACACACACACACACACACACAAACTCACAAACACACATGCACTCACATAGACAAAAGAGAAACAAATTAGTTTTTTGGTTATTTTTCACCTAAACGTATTATATGCCACAAATTCATGAAACCTAGCATTGTCTTTGTTTCTGGATTTATCCAAAGCAATTGACACTATACCAATACACCAAACACTTCATCTCCATATTTTCTCCTTACACTTACCCTTCCCACTTCTGATTTCACAGCTAACTATCAAATAGAGAACAGGCAGTAAAATGAAAAGAAGTAACATCTCCCTTGTTACCTCTCCCAAATGACATTCCACAGGGTTTCAGTATTAAGCCCTATACTCTTCAACAGTTTTATTAATGAGCGCATCCCTAACAATGACACTTTACTCTGACCTGCTCACCACTAACCGTGACACTGATCAGGCTTCTGTGCTCTGTTAAGTCCCTTCTGGAGCTCCAGGACAAGACCTAAAAGGCACTTTCCTCTATTGACCTCTTTGACCTCTAGCTCCAAAAATTCCACCTCCTATTAAATGCTAAAAAAAAAACAAGCTCATATTCTTCATTCCCAAAACTCTCCATAACATAAAAAACAACTTCTGCTTCACTTTGGCTCGTACATCAAGCAAACTCATCACTCATAGAAAACTACCGGGTATTATTAAAGATGAGCATCTAAAATTTGGCATCCATATACAAATCAAGGCATCAAGAAAATCCACCAAAAGCAAGCTTAACTATTTCAGCACATCTGAACTGATAATACCCAAAAATTGCACCCACTTTTTTTATTGTCTCACTTTTATATATATTGTTTTTATGCAGCTTTGTTATACTGTGCACCTTCTCTAAAATCCCCTTTCTCTGAACAATGCAGTCTCTATGAACGCAATTCCTTTCCTAATCTTGGTTCTGCATCTTGTAATATTTTATCTGTAGTTCAAAGTGCATCAGTGACTTATTCTCTTACTCTGCTATTTAGAAACCTGAACTGTGAAATGTGCCTGTTTACAAAAAAACTATAACTGAGCACAAGCTGAGCCTGAACCACAAAATGTAACTGTTATACAAGAACCTCTGAATGGATTAGACTTACGTGCTTATGTAAATGGTTGTGGTATGTTTTACATGCTACAGTTCTTAGATTCTCTCCTCCTTTAACTCTCAGTATCTCACTGAGCCTTTCTGTCTTTGATATGTTGTATAAGTCTAGTAGCTGAAATGCTTCTTCTTAACTGCCTGTACAGTAGACTCTCTATCTGGCCTCTCTTTAATCAGCATCCTCTTTAACCAGCCATCAAATTTCTACTGTAGTCCTGGCAAAAGACAACAGAGAAGAACATCTGCACCTCCTCTGGGCTAAATAATGATAGACATTTGAGGTTTAGACTTCATACTGATTAGAAAAATGCATGCTAACACAAATCATTTTATTCTAGTGGATTTATAACCTATAAATATTATTTTGAATGCTTTTTCTGATTAACCAGCCATTCATTTATCCGGCCTAAGGTCTGGTCCCAGCAAGACCAGATAAGAGAGAGTCTACTGTACAATCAAGTTCTAACTATATTGTATTGTTATGCTAATTTCTTGGAGCTTTTCTCCCTGGACCTTTGCTGAAAGGGGCTATACAGCCCAGCTGGACTTTCCTGGCAAACAAATACGATAAATAAACATAACTTTATAAACATGCAGAAAAGCATTACAGTTACCTAATGAAATTCCTAATACTTTAATTACATTTGATTCATAAGACTGGCTAAAAATTATAGCTTTATAGACATAGGCTTAGAAATAAAAGCCTAATGGTTTAAGTGTTTGCCTTACAAACACAAGGTGCAGGGTTTGAGTCTCACAAGGGATAATTGGCTAGGCTTAAACATGGCTCGCAAGGGCAGTTAGCCTAGTACTAATCTATGAACCTATGAATCTAAGTAATGCAAAGCCAGATGCTCTTTAAAGCTGACAAAGCAACTGCATAGGGAATTTGACCCATGACTTCAAAACATAACAGATCATGGGTAAGCTTTAGTCAATTCTGAGCTACAGACTGCATGAAATGAGCAATAAATAACCTCATTTCTGAATACTGCCATTACCTGAAAGTTACCTGAAGCATGTAGAGCATGGTGAAGATACAAGTTTGTAAAGTTCAGGATACCCATCAACAAAACTTTCTAAAATTGATGGTATTATGGGAAACTATTCCCTCGTTATTCAACATGCTCAGAAAAAAGTGAAATGGTGCTGTGGAAAGATGAATAATTTGCACAGCAGCACTACAAAAACATTTCTTCAGAAACTATGAACATACTCATTTTTTAGAGTTGTCATCAAATGTACTTTATGAAGTACATCTCAACTAACCATTAACTCTTCAAGCCTATAGCGCTTTTTTGTGTTCTTCCACTTAACACCCATAGCTCCTTTTAATGTCCAGACCTTTCTTGGGTCTGAATTTTTAACTAAGTGACTAACCAGCTTTTTAGAGTTTTAAGTGGTCTTGGATAGGGTCAGTTAGAAAATAAATCTTTTGCAGACAGTGAAAAACATCCAGCTATTCAGTGGGTAGAACTGAGAAATAGCATTCCCCATTTAACTACAAATATTTAGTGTCATCTTTATTTAGCCGTAGTGCTGTGTGACTTGCTGTTTTCTGCCTGACTATTTCTGATATCTCTCTGCATTTGATTTGGATTGGAGTTATTCATTTACATTTTGGTTACTTTAATTTTTCTTATATTGCATTTTGTTTAGCCTTACATTTTTGTTCTTTTTGGAGTTTTAAGAGGTTATGTCATGGGTCAATTAGAAAATAATTATTTTGCAGATGGTGAATAACATCCAGCTAATTAGTGAGAGGAGCTGAGAAATACCACTCCTCATTTAACGACAAGTATTTAGTGGCATCTTTAGATGTAATGCTGTGCGACTTCTGTTCTCTGTCCGATTACTGCTGATCTCTCTCTGCATTTGATTTTCCCAGTCACCCACCGTACTCGTGTTGTGCTTTTAAACTTAGGGCAGGATTCACGATGGCTTGCACGGAGTCTAAGAGTCGTGTAAGACTCCATGCAGCCATAGCGATCCAGGAACAGCCCGAAATACCATGCAAGAGACCAGCTAAAACGTCTCTTACACGGGCAGGGCGTGGATATGCTAATTACCTCACTTGCATCCGAAAGGCATGCAAATGAGGTAGATTAGTGATCCACATAGCTGAAACCAGCCTGTGTAAGAGTTGTGTTAGGTGCAGAAATGTACTCAGTTGACAACTGAGTACGTTTCTGCAGATAACACAATGGAGCCATGTCAGCTCCAAATAAAGTGTGCATATGTGTCAGGCAGCATGCCAATGGCCAAATATGTGGCCAATGGCATGGTAACCTGATGCAAACAAGAAATAAAATAATTTTTTTTCCGGCGATCGGCGAGGTTTAAACGCAGCGCAGGCCCGCGCAAACGGGCTGCACTATATAAAACATAAAAATAAAGGTTTGAAACCCACAAATGTGGGTTTTATGCAATGCATGGATTTACAATGTAGGGACTAGCAGACCAAAAACAACATGGCCACTGTTTAGTGGTTGCTAAGGGGGGAAGCTGAGTGTAAGACACGTAACTAAGCATTATTAGGCAATCCAATGTAAATGAGTGGTAGGATAGTGAATCTCACTGTCACATAACAAATGAGCACATTCCATGTAGTGTAAGAGTTAGATAAGGGGGAGTAACAGAGTAGGAGATAGGTGACATCACAGGGGGGAATGTTAGAAAGAAATCAAGCTCATTGAAGCAAAGTGGTATGTGAAAGATGTCAGTCACGCAGCATAGAAAGAGGAGTGTCAAAAGATAAGCATGGGAAAGTCAAGAAATGGAAGGTGTACACTGTGGCTAACACCAAAGTTTCTTGCTGTGCGTTCATGCGTGCGTGTGCACGCTGGGAGGTGCAAGTAAGACAGAGTGCGCGTGTGTAACGCAGAGTAAGCATGTAGGACCCTGTTTAAAGATCTGTAAACCTGTTTGCGCTGGTGTGTGCGCGTTTTAACCAGAATAAGCAGATTGTAGTCCGCGTAAGCATGTGTGCGCGCGTGGTAGCCACTGTGAGCATATTTTCGCTGGTATGCGCTCTGCTCCCCCCTGTGGAAACAGAGAGGAAAAAGGAAGCAGAAGAAATAGTAGGAAGCTAGCAGGGAATACTGGTAGAGCTAGCAGGTGAAAACAATTAGAAGCAGGCAATTACACAGGCAGAATACTAGCCCAGCCCAGCACTTAAAACACTGCAAACAGCATTGCAGTATGTTTCTCTCAAGAGACACTGCAAGACAGGAGTAAGCTATTAGAAGTGAAAACAGAAAAAGCTGCACTCAGAACAAACATGCTAGGGGCTGCCATAACTGTTATAAGGAGACATAGGAGACTTGCTGAGGGTGGTGACAATGCAAATGCTGCCAGACAACCCACAGTGAGGAGACGGAGAAGACTGTACAGGCCCAGGGTCACCTACCAGGGGTTACATGAGCTGGAGATAGTGGAGCGCTATAGAGTGGACAGAGACCTCCTGCAGCAAAGTGTTGAGCTGTGCAGGCCACACCTCATACACAGCACCAACAGAGGGGAACCCATCCCAGTGGAAACCAAGGTATGTGTTGGCCTAAGAATACTAGCAACAGGTACCTTCCAGAGACCAACTGGTGATATGATGGGGATCTCACAGGCATCTGCATCCAGGGTACTGCACCAGTTCCTTGATACCATGTCGGCACATGTCGGAGATCATGTATATTTCCACAATTCCCATGAGGCATTGGCCAGCAATATGCGACTCTTCCAGCAAGTAGCGGAATACCCTGAGGTAGTGGGTGCAATAGACTGCATGCATATACGCATCAAGGCACCAGCTGGTGAGCGGGGTAGGGCCTACATCAACCGCAAGGGCTTCCCCTCCATCAACTGCCAGGTCGTGTGTGATGCCCAGGGCACAATAACGAATGTGTGTACTGGCTGCCCTGGAAGCTACCATGATTCCCATATCTGGCATCTGATGCATCTGTACCAGACATTTGCCAATGGGGACATCCCACATGGTCACTTGGTGGGGGATGCTGGATATGCACTGGAGCCGTGGCTGATGATACCCATCAGAAACGCACACACACCTGAACAAGAACACCATAATGAGGCACACGCACAAACACGAAAAGTAATAGAGCATGTGTTTGGGCTGCTCAAGTCATGCTTCCGGTGCCTGGACACATCTGGTGGAGCCTTGCAGTACTCACCAACTACATGTACCCAAACTGTCATGGTATGTGCTATGCTACATAATGATTCGGCGAAAACAGCTGCAGCAGGACCAGCATAGGGCTGGGACAAACAGCCCCCCACCATTGCCAAGGCCATCACAGGCAGAGCGTGACTCAGAGGAGGAACAACCTGAGCCTGCCCCAGTAGGCAGAAGGAGGTGTGCCCAGTATGCCCTAGCCTTGGCAAAGAGGCAACGCATAGCACATACACTGGCTCAGTAGGAACCCTGGGAATGATACCCCTCTCTGACTCACTCATATAGTAACAGGGACGCCTAACATGACACAACCTGCTTTCAAACATGTACAGGGAGTGTAGTATGTGCATCCAACATAGGCAGCCATGCAGCACCACCTGAGGCATGACTGCCATGTGTTAAGCAATGTAACACCATCTAGTATATGCAAACATGATGACCCTGCCTAACATCTCACCCTCACCAAGCATGATGCCACACTATGAAGACAACAAGATCAAGTACAATAATTGGCTGAAGTATTGCTGTTAGCAAAGGGGAACAAATGGCTGACAGCCTGGGATGACATGCCGAGCAAGACATGATGCTCCACCTGCTAGGGATGGCATGCACCCAGCACACCTGGCTGTGTGGATACTGGCAAAGGCTGTTGTCACCCCCACTGTGCCTTGAATAGGTAAGGCTGGAAACACAAACCCACCACCATAGGTAGCACAAGGGATAACAACCTGGACGTAATGCTACCCAATGCCAGAAGTCTAAACTGCAAGGTGCATGCAGACCAAACCCACCTCAGCATGGAGAATGGTAATATCTGTTCTGTAACAAAAACCTGGGTCAAGGCCCAGAACAGCACCCTAATACTACCAGGTTATGCCTCATACCATGCTCTACAGCCCCAAAACATGGAACAAACTACAATAGGAGTGTGGCTATCAGTAATTGTCAAGGATAACCACACCCCCAGGTTGGTACCACAGCAAGAAGCAGCATGGACTATCCATGGGCAAGTAACAGTGGCTCAAACTGCATCCCTGTTTGAAGCCTGCTACAGACCACCATCACAAACCCAGGAACCCCAGCCAGGCTTCCTGAAGACACTGCAGAGTATGAATGTCTCAACAAATACCAAACAAGGCACACACAAAGTATGACATAGGTGGTAATCCATTATGTATGGAAGAAGTAATCAGGGACCTAGGGACACAAGTGGATGGTAACCCGTCATGTGACACTCACATTGCCAAGGTGGCCAGGAAGACCTGCTATATTGCCCACCTTAATATGAAAGGATGCACATGCAGATCAAGAGAAGTCACTGTGCCCCCATACTCTTCCCTTATCAGGCCCATACTTGAGAACAATGCCCCAGTTTGGATGTACCTTACCTGACACCTGCAGCAGTTAGAAAGACCCCAAATGTACCTCAACAAGAAAATAAAGGGTCCAAACATTTGTCATCTGCTGCCTGGCTGGAGAAACCACAGCCCAATTCACATGCATACTACCTAGTCAGAGGTGATGTATGCCTGATGTACAAGGCCATGTCCAATCCAGAATGAATGGACATGCTCCTCTGCAGAAACTCCAAATCCAGCAGAGACACCACAGTGAGATATCTGAACCTCCACACATAGATAAATAGGATGTGCTGGAGGGACAGATCCATAACCCAGAGGCTCCTTACACTCTGGAACAGAATCCCAGTCCATGATAGGCTGAGCTCCACACTCATACTCAACAAGAGAAATCCGGACAAGTGCATGGGAGATAGTAGGTGTACACTGGGGGCCATCCCTGTGTCACATCTAGTAAAGTAAACCCTAAATGGGCATACTATGCACATTGCAAGGGGTGTCGAAAGCCACACACAGTCTGTCTATGCTCAAACATGGCCAGGGCAGATAGCCTAATATGAACCTATGAACCTATGATGATACAAATTGTGCAGGACACAAAGGATAATCACACAGCTGTCCTAACTGATGGTAGGAACCATGGTGATAATCCACAGATATGCTCTGCAGTACTCAAATATCACAAACAATACACCAAACCCACACACATTGCCAACATCCAACCTAACAGATTTTTTGCAAACTCCCCACCAGCACCAAACTGCCAAATATCTATCCCAGCGGAGTGCTGGCCCCCTGACATTACAGATGCTGAGGTAACAGCCAGCATCTACAAAGCAAACCACACAGCATCAATAGTACCAGATGGTGTCCTGGGTTGTGTCCAACAAGTACTAGAAGAATGGAACACCAAATAGCACTACTGCGCACTCACAGTCTTACCACGGGATATGCACCCAAAGAGCAGTGTACAGCAACAGTGGTCCCTCACCACAAAGGTGGTGCCTGAATGGATACTGCAAACTATCACCCCTCAACCCTGACTATCTTGGTTGGCAAAGTAATGGAGAGGATGATCATGGATCCCAGGAATAACGAGATTGGGTACCTACAGACACTGGACCCTACCCAGTGTGGCTTTCATAGGGCAGATCCTGCCCCTTAAACATGTCTGACTCGTGTGAAACATGCACCAAGGCCATTGATGAAGGGAATGTGGTTCACGCAGCCTATCTGGACCTTGCTAAACCCTTCCATACAATACCCCAGTTGTTCAGTACAGATAAGCTCACCAGCCTAACTATAAACCCCTATCCAAGAAGATGGGTTGCAAACCAGCTCAAGAACAGAAGTGACCTGGTCAGACATGCTGCAGCCATATCAGACTACAAACCAGGTACAACTGGCATCCCACAAGGCACAGTCCAGGGACCTCTCTTGTATGCTATATATGTCACATAGGTACAGGTCAACATGGAAGGACTCTGTCTGAACAGGTTCGCAGATGACTACAAACTGCCCACCATATCGGACCCTCCAGCTGACACAAGCATCCTACAAATGGCACACATAGAAACAGACAAGTGGTGCCACAGCCATGTCAACAATCTAAATGCAGAATAGTGTATAGTCATCCCCTGTGGAAACACAGTACGTGGCCACAAATTACAACATAGGTGTTAACCCATTAAGTACATCAGGAGCAATAAAAGACCTGGGGACACAAGGTGATAGATATCCTGCATGTGACAACCATGTGTCTGTAGTGGTTACAGAAACATACCATATACCCACCTAATCATGAAGGTAAGCAGAGCTAGGTCAGGGTAGGTCATTGTGCCTCTCCAGTCATCCATCAGCAGCCTCACAATTGCATACAATGGCCCTTGTGGGATGTACCTTAGCAGACACCTGCATCAACTGGAAAGACCCCACAAATACCCCACCAGGAGGATCTCAGAGCTGTAACAGATGACATGTGTTGCCTGATTAAACAAACTGCGGCTCCACACAGTGCCATACCGCCTGGCTGGAGGTGATCTGTGCCTGATGTATAAAACCATGACCAAGCTGGAATCAATGGACATTTGGCACCATGTAAAATCTGAATGCTGGTGACCTATGCAGATGACAGGCCTGAACCCCAACACAGACATAAACAGGACATGCTGTACCGATTGGTCCATAACCCAGAAGCTCACTCCACTCATGACTAAACTCCCAGTACAGGTTATCCAGGGAGTCCCTCACTGACTGTCATCCAGAGGAATCATGATGACTGGATGGGAGATGGTAGGTGTACCCTGGATATCACCTGTATGTCACGGGTAGACAGAGGCACAGCACACTAACCTTGACATATGTCATGGCAAACACCAGTAAATATGTGTGTTGAAGGACAAACACTCTCTGACTAGCATTACAAATGGCCTAGGGCACATGGCCATTGTTTGTCACTGTCCACACAAGTTGTGGAATACACTAACAATGTCGGAAAATCTTGTTCTACGTTGTCCATATCTGAACAAAAAGCAACATGGTCATATCTGCACAACTGGCCCTCAACCAGTCTGGTGTGCTCACTATAAATATTACAAGCAGTGATAGGACTGAAACCGATTATACTGTCCACCACAGTGAAAGTACAGAACCAGTACACTATACGACAATACACTGTTTGGTCAGTATGAAAGGATGTTGACAACTGTATGCAAACTATCCCATGGCAACCCTGCAGGCACAGCATAATTGCCTGTTAGGTTCAGACACAAAGCAGTTGGGCAGTAAGAACACAACCTGACGTCCAACACTCAACTGTACATGTGAAATATAGATGAAGTCCACACACAAACACAAATGTGGTGGACCACAGATCCCAACATATGGAAAGTTCACACTGGGCATGCTCGTACACTTAGATAAATGAGACGTGTCAGTCAAGAAGCCATAGAAACTGTGAACTGGGCATGCTCACACACCTAGGCCATGTCACAGTTCAGCAGTTGCACACACATATCTGGCATTTGTATGTGTTAACACAGGAACCTCCCACAATACAGAAATCTGCCCAGTGCACACAGTGAAATTACAATAGAGACATAAGTAAAGTACTGGATCCCACTCAATTTGCATTGTGTGTGCAATTCTATGTGTAAGAGAAATGTCCCTTTTGGCAACTAGTACAACACACCACATGCTGCATATTCCACTGTCTAAACACTGATGATGTCAGCACCCTATAAGTACAGCAGGAGAAAGCAAGCCTCCCAGTAATGCAAATAGCGCGCTCTGCTACTGCGTCTCTCACAAGCGTCATAACATAGTTAGGTAGGGGATTGAATCCTGTAAGTGCTCAGTGTGTGTGTGTGTGTGTGTGTGTGTGTGTGTATGTGTGACTGTGGGGGGGGGGTAGTGTGTGTGCAATTCTATGTGTAAGAGAAATGTCCCTTTTGGCAACTAGTACAACACACCACATGCTGCATATTCCACTGTCTAAACACTGATGTCAGTACCCTATAAGTACAGCAGGAGAAAGCAAGCCTCCCAGTAATGCAAATAGCGCGCTCTGCTACTGCGTCTCTCACAAGTGTCATAACATAGTTAGGTAGGGGTTTGAATTCTGCAAGTGCTCAGTGTGTGTTTGTGTGTGTGACTGCGGGGGGGGAGTAGAGTGTGTGCAATTCTATGTGTAAGAGAAATGTCCCTTTTGGTAACTAGTACAACACACCACATGCTGCATATTCCAATGTCTAAACACTGATGATGTCAGCACCCTATAAGTACAACAGGAGAAAACAAGCCTCCTAGTAATGCAAATAGCGCGCTCTGCTACTGCGTCTCTCACAAATGTCATAACATAGTTAGGTAGGGGTTTAAATCCTGCAAGTGCTCAGTGTATGTGTGACTGTGGGGGGGAGTAGTGTGTGTGTGTAATTCTATGTGTAAGAGAAATGTCCCTTTTGGCAACTAGTACAACACACCACATGCTGCATATTCCACTGTCTAAACACTGATGATGTCAGCACCCTATAAGTACAGCAGGAGAAAGCAAGCCTCCCAGTAATGCAAATAGCATGCTCTGCTACTGCGTCTCTCACAAGTCTCATAACACAGTTAGGTAGGGGTTTGTATCCTACAAATGCCATGTGTGTTTTTGTCACACAGTTTGGCCATGTGTGTGGGGTGTTGTTTCCAATATTGCACGACATAGATTATATCAGTAATGTCAATGCACACATGATGTATGTGTGTGCCACATACACATATGTACCTGTGACCTTCAATAGTTCCCATGTCTGAAGCCTGCCTCATGTGAATACATGGAATTTGCATTAGACAATTTATGACTGTGGTGTTCTGTGCAGGGGCTGCATGTGGTATGTGAATATACAGTGTGAGTTGTATATGGTGTCATCCTACCAGTGAGGGATACACGTCTGGTCTGGAGCATATAGTCCACATGTTGTTGATGAACAGGTGCAGCATGTTTTCACCTCTTGTGGGAGTGGTAACAAGTTGTTCCATAGCAATTCAGTGAATAAATGCTAGGAACCTTTCAGCAAGGGTCTTGGAGCTAGAGTAATGCTCACACTCTATGTTTGGGTAGTTGCAGTCCACCCATATAATGGTGTTTGCAGAGACTGTCATATTCCTAGTGTTGTCAGGAAGGCCAAGTGGGTTTCCTGGGTATGGGAGGGTGGTGTGTGCCAGGCTATGAACGTGAAGGCAGTCTAACCCACTGTTAGTTGCACATGGATAGGCTCTGATGCTTTGTGCTGTGCCACCAACCTGGAGGTGTGTGTATCTGTGGTGCCTTTGGATACATCCCCCCTGTTCTGGTTTGGTGCATGTTTAGGGGACAACAAGCATGGTATGAGGTATGATCTGGCAGTGATGGGGTGCACCTGGGAGCCTTGTACCAGGATTCTGTTACTGCATGGATATTGCTGTTCTCCATGCTAATGACAGTTTCCACTGCATGCATCTTGAGGTTTACACTGCTGGCGTTGAGTAGCATTACTATTAGTGTCCTCTCCCATGTGATACCTGTGTAGGTGGCTATGTAATTTGAGCCTTGCATAAAAAGGCACTATGTGTGTAGCAAGAGCCTTTGCCAATATACAACGGCCCATGGATGACAGGTGCAAGCTGACCCTAGCAAAGCAACGTGGCTTGTCTAGCATGTAATCCCACGCTGACAGGCATTGGATCCCCTTTGAATGTCCCCGAAACATAAGGCAATTGTAGAAATTGATCATCCTGTCTACATATTGTGGCAGCATTCTTGGTGAGGGTAAGATGCTACTCAAGGTCAGGGTCATACCAGCCTGTGCCACATGCTCAGAGAGCCCCTCTATGTCCCCTATCATGTAGTCCAGGGAGGTACGTCACAGGTCATTCACACTGGCATGGACAATGACTGAGTCATATTTGTACATGCCTTGGAGTGACCTGTATGCTTGCGTTATGTGGCGGATCATAGTGCCCGACGGGCATCTCACCGTGATCTTCTCCTTGTTCAGCCTGGTGAGCAGGACCTCAGTGTACCTGATGATAGAGGTACCTATTACAACTGTAGCAGGTGTGTTGTTAAGCCGTATGGGCTGTGACTGTTTGGCACACAGGCTTTGTGAGCTATGTGTTGCACTTGCTCTGTTCTGGCGTAACGTTTGCTTGTGTGTCTGCTTCGCAGGTGTCTGATGCTCAGGCAGGATGCTATTCTGAGACTCCAAGAATGTTCCTGTGTGTTTCTGTGTTTGGATTGCTGTCGTGGCAGGTCTATGTGAGACTGGTATTGTATCCACTGTAGTAACCCACTCCACCTGACAGGGTACGCCAGTACTGAGTTAAGAGAGCTTAGCCCTCAGTTTGGCTATGTGGTTGCATCTCTCACATGTGTTGTAAGTTTATGGGGAGGGGAGAGGGTTGTCTGTGTACATGAGGCAGCTGTAACATTGCCACATGACTCATAGATTCACCAACTGGACCAGAGAGGAGACTGACAAGTGACCTTTGCACATGCTACCATAGTATTGTGAATTCCATAATAATTAACAACACATAGGGCCAATGGGAAACAAGGTACTCAAGGTGAGTATGTGAAGGTGTAGTGCTCCTGATTTGTTAGTGCTGGCATATATAAATGCTTTTGTGAGCAAATGCCAGGTAAGTCATATGCAATGTGTTATAGGCAACTTACATGCAAACAGGACAAACAGTGACGTTCTGTCAAGTGAGACATGGACATCAGTACAGTAAGCAATACAGATGTCACTAGGGATCCACAGAGGCGCTGTAAATCTGCATTGCAGGTGGAATCAGTGTTTCAGGGACATAACAAGCAAACATGCATACAAACAAAGCTACAGTCAGCAGGCCTGGATCTAGACTATGCTACAACAAACAAGGTGTACGACTTCCAGTAGGTAACAGTGCATATATGCAGGCACTATAAGCCTGTACCCAGAACTTCACAGGTCAGACGGGCTGGGTCCAGCCCCACCTCCCACAAGTGTACAGACCATGTACCTTCGTAATGTAGAATAACTGGCCTGAAACCCAAGTGCTCATACCTGAACTAATACACATTTCGAATAACAGACACTGAGCCCTCACTCAGCAGTTCCAAACTTAGTAGGATGTATGCTACCTGTCCTGGCACCACAGTATCCTTGACATGTATGGAGACTCTCCCTCCTGTCATAGTTAGTTCTGTGTTTTGGGGCTGTCATGCATGGTATGAGGTGTGACCTTGTAGTGCTAGGGTGCTCTTGTGAGTCTTGAACCTGTTGTGTATTACTGCACAGATATCAACATCCTCAAACATCCTCATTACAGAGTCGAGTGTGGACAGCATGCAACTTGCAGTTGACATGTCCATCATTGAGTATCATTACTTACATTTTCTTATCCCCTGTGCTACCTATGTAGGTGGCCTTCTGTTGACAACCTCACCACCAGTATGAAAGATGTGCAGACATTACACTATGGTAATTACTATGGGTGTACAAAACAATACAATGACATTCATACTGTAACTACATCAGGCATGCTGGGATATACCCACAATGATATCATTACACTGTACTGTTGACAACATGATACTATTACTACACTTCTATGTAGTCACCCTGTGCATCAGCTCCATGTTAACCTGTTCCTGCACCGATATTACAGATTGCAGGAGGTGGCACAGTTTCATCATATGCACAGGGTGTGTACTTGGTATGCCTGTCTGCCACTGATACAACCAAATGACATGTCTGTGTGTGTGTGTTGGTGAGGGACAGCAGTACAAGATGGGGCAATGTTGATGCAGTTTGTGCATGTATGCGGTAGCCCTAGGTGTTATCAATTCGCATGTGTGTATGCATGCACACAGTTCCACCTCATGGCTGCCATATACAGGTGTTTGTGGACAGCCACAGACTGTACCTGCCAGGTCATACAGATCACTGTCTCTGGCCACGGACACGGTACCTGTGGCTGGCAGGGGTGCTACGGACCGTATCAGGTAATAAGCCATACTGGGTACTGTCATCAGAAGCAGGTGGTTGGTAACTGGAGACAGGTCCCTGTTGGGACTGTCCAGAGCCACGTGCACATGGTCTCCTGGGGCTGTCTGATGACAGCACAGATCCAGCATTCCTGGGGCTGCTGCTGGCACTATGGGAGCGGCCGCGGGCCTGTTGTCATCTGCGACGGCTGCCAGCTGCTGCTGTTGCTGGCATACGCCCACATCGACGCCTCAATCGTCCACCATTGCCCTGGCTCATGGACATGTAGTTGTGGAACAGATCTAATGTGTCCCCCCAACATCTGTCAATGACCTCGGTGAAATTACAGATGGCAGCAGCAACATCATGCATACTGTCATTCATAGCTGTGCGACATGCTCTCAGCTCCCACAGACCCTGTCTGGTGTACTGTTCCATACGTGACTGTGCCTGCATTACAGCCCGAAACATAACTGAGGTTGAAAGACCTCTGTGGGCATGTCTGACAGGGGCAGTACGCCCACGGATGCTCCCACGAGAACCCCTGGACATCTGCCTGTGTGGTACCATGTCAGGAACCTGGCCATGGCTGCTGTGTGGGGATGCATGTGCCACCGATACCACATTACCCTGGTCAATGCCCACTGTATCCTGTCCATCACCTAGGGACATTGGTGACAAAGGATGTATTGGCAGGATGACTGTGTGCATTGATGGGGTCGACAGCGGTGTACTGTCAATTGGCTGACCAACGACGGACCCTGGCACACCTCCCTGTGGCATTACACAGGTATCATCATTATTACTATCCACGGCAGCTGATTCAGGTTCCCTGCTGCACAACACCAGAGCAGCACCAGAACCTGTGGGAGTAAGACAGGAAACACAGTTTACAATGTGTACACAATGTCACCACTGATACACACAGGCAAACATGCACACATGAGCACATGCACACATGCACATGCACACATGCACACAGGTGCACATGCGCACATGCACACATACACACATGCACACAGGTGCACATGCAAACATGCACACAGGTGCACATGCACACATGCACACTCTTCAGTATATGAGATATCAACACACAGACACAAACACACCTGCAATCAAACACATAGCACTACTGCTTCAGCCTATTATTACTATTAGTATCAAGAGTATTGAAGGTATTGTTATTACACACTCACCAGCATGGATACGCTGCCATGCTGTTACACCAGAGGGACCTGCAGAAATGAGACATTTATTGTCAGCGGGCACAACTGTGCCATTGATACTGTGAGTATGATACAGTTCAGTAGTACAACAGTTGGCTTCCACAGGTCTACTGCTGATATTGAGAATATCACTCTTGCACAATAATTACCAAGATAACAGCTACAAACCGAGGGCACACATCACACATGCATAAACTAACAGTGTACAGAACAGTCAACTATACATATGGCATGTTACCTGCATGCTCCGAGTCCTGCTGCTGGGTGGCTCCAGCCTTCATCATTATGCATGTATGCTGCTGCTGTTGTTGCTGTTGGGCTGGAGCCACAACACTTAGGAGTAATCCCTCCAGTCTGGTGAGGGGGGGTGTATAGCCACCCCACCACCTGTGGCAAGCTGTTACCTGTGGATATCCGAAGCATGCTGATGGACATTTCTAATTAAATCACTGCAGTGATGGCGTACCTGCTCATATGTCCGGTTATGTGTGCCTATGTCATTTACCCGACGGACCAGGTCTTGCCACAGTGCAGCCCTCTCCTGCTGTTTCTGGCTGGTGTGGGAAAAGAGTATTGCGAAATTCCCCACCAGGCTCTGGTGTATCTCCTCAACCTCCGCAGCGGAGTACACAGGGTTTCGCTGGTGAACCATAGCCCTGAAAAGGAAAAGAAAAATACATCAGCAATATATGTCAGCAAAATATGGCACACATAATACACATAATACTCGACTGTAGTGATATAACTTAACCCCCATATATAGCATCTGTCTGTCTATTGGGGGATACACATGTAAATGACCAGATATCAGTGCTCAGCTGACAACTGTGCAACAGTACCTGGCACACTCCATACGACAGACTAATATACTCCAGCAGTCAGCACACTGGTTCAGGTCCAATGCACAACCTCACACTGGGGGTTTGTATCAAGGTACTGTATGGGGAACATTATCAACCAATGCACTGCATGCAATGCACGTTACATATTTCACTGGTAATGCACACTACTCTTACTTGCCATAACCCTACCTACACCACAGTCACATACAGGGTAACACAGCACAACATATGGCAATGTAGTATGTTTTGATCGCAATACCTCACACATCTGTCTCTGGCCTCACACCAAGGACACACACTACCATGACAGACAGACAGCCATGGGGAGCAATCACACCAGTACATAACATGCACCCAGTCACTGGCACACTCATTCCACCTCACATATTTGGTTTGCAATGGGTTCGTGGGTGTACATAGTGTCTTAGGTGGGTAGTATGCCATTGGCCCTGGGCCTACAGCAGCATACTGTTATGCTACCCTGCCCCTTGTGACACATGTGATGTGATCGTACCTGCTCCTGTCAAACAGTTACACAGGGTGACTCATATGGCATATTACCTATCTGCATAACATTCAGCAGGGTATGTCTGACATCTACTCGTGGGGAGTCTTGCTTCTTAATGCTGTGTGGTTTACTCCAGGGTAAGTCTTATCTGTGGGTAGGGACCTGTACCTCCACCATGTGCTCTTTACTGCGGTGACAAGGATGACAGACATAGGTAATTTGGGTTGTGGATGTTGTGAGGTGTTACCATGGTTGTTTGACAACTGTCATGGGTGTGACTTAACTATGTATATCCAGCAGTGGTAACCTCTATGTAGGTAGTCTGGGTGCACTCTTGTGGTCTTGTCAGTCACTCTGCATAGGTAATGTGTTTGAGTGCATTGACACAGTTACTTACGTATGACTGTGTCCTTCTCCATATCTGTAGCTGTCATGGGAGGTACATACCATGTAGGACATTGTGGGGTGTAGAGGGCTACAGTGACCTACATGTCCATAGCTGACGCACCATGTCTGCTGACACATACCATGTACAGGTATTAAAGGACTAGTGTGCCACTGTGTATATCAATGGGGAGCCTATTGTAAACTTGTTGCCCCTGTACCCCCCTGACACATGCAGTGGTGGGCAGGCATGCACATATGTGGTGGTTACTGGTGTCAGTGTTTTGGAATGGAGTATGGTACTCCAGTATCCACACTGGTGTTCACTCCATGCCTTTGTCACCAGGCACCTGTTGCAATACATCTGCACACATGTGCCTCACTCATTATATATATATATATATATATATATATATATATATACATATATATATATATATATATATATATATATATATATATATGTATATATATATGTGTGTGTGTTTTTATATATATATATATATATATATATATATATATATGTGTGTGTTATATATATATATATATATATATATATATATATATATATATATATATATATATATATATATATATATATATATAAATATATATATATATATATATATATATATATATATATATATATATATATATATATATATATATATATATATATATATATATATATATATATATATATATATATATATATATATATATATATATATATATATATATATATATATATATATATATATATATATATATATATATATATATATATATGTATATATATATATATATATATATATATATATATATATAGATATATATAGATATATATAGATATAGATATGGGGAGAGAGGGGGAGAGAGAGAGAGAGAGAGACAGAGGGAGAGAGAGTGAGAGGGGGTGGGACAGAGAGAGATAGTCATATACAGACATATCTGTAGACAGTCAGATCTGTCTGTATATGTATATGTATCTACATATATCTATATATGTATATGTGTATTACATATATCTGTACGTACATATTCTATCTATATATGTCTATGTATTTCTACATCTCTATCTATGTATACATATATGCATATTATATATACATACATATCTCGATATACATATATATATATATATATATATATATATATATATATATATATATATATATATATATATATATATAAATAATCCTTTTTATTTACACATATGTATACACACACTAATATACTGATGAACATCCATTACTGTACAACCTACATTGTACATTGCACTACAACCTACATTGATATGTGCACATAGCTACCTTCACATACATATGTATGTACAGCCTTCAGTGACAGTTGCAGTATGTCCCCTGCCCTATGCACATCTTCATATACATAGATATAGACCAATAACACATATGGAGGGTTCACAGTATGTAGACTATTATATTAGTACTTTACATTACCTGTGTTTGTTACAGCTGTTTGTGTTGGCTTTCTGATAGTTGGCCTGCTGACAACTTGTTTGTTTTGTTGTTCTATATTTTTTTTCTTTCTTTCCTTTCTCTTTCTCTCTCTCTCTCTCTCTCTCTCTGTCTCTACCTCCAGAGGGTGCAATGAAAGTGTTGCATGTGTGGACTGGGAGTACAGGATGCTTTTGTATGTATCTGCACATGTCCATGTGATGGCCTCTGCACCAATTGTTAGCCAGCATTTACTAATTGCATGCAGCCTGTTGTATAGTGATTGCAGTTCTCACTGTGATTTCAGGACAGTGCTATAAAAAGGTTTGTTAGGTAGGTGTAGCCCTTTCAGATTATCAGGGTGGGGACCATGCTGGTATGCTGTGGACACTGTTCTGTGAGTGTAAGGGTTGGTATGTCTCGTATATTTCAGGCTGTGTTGTAGACACTGCAATGCATGTTGTACTGTAACCTGAGTATTCTTTCCTCCAGTTTCCTCTTCTCAGTGTGTATGTAAACTGATGCCTACGACTAGTAATACTGTGTATATGGGTGTGTGTGCTTTCCTGTGGGAATTGTGGTGTAACTGGTATATAGCAGTGGCTCTTGCAATCTGTTGCTATGGCTTCAATATTTGCCCTTTACATTTACTCCTTGTATGCCTGCTAGGTGTCTTTCCTGTAATGTGTTGCTATGGCTTTCCTATTTTCCATTTACATTCACAGCTTGTAATGCTTGCTATATCTGTTTGAGCAGCAATTCCCTATGTGTTTGTTGTGGTAGGGTGGTACTGCATGCAGTGTGGTCTGGCCATGGTGTGGGCCTTGACACTTAGAAGGGTATTTGATTATGCTGCTGAGCAGGCCTCAGATACTCTCAGGTGCATCTTTTATCAGCCTCATGGAATGGTACATATCAATGGGATACACCCATGAAATATTCTGATATTCTGCAGTTGTGACTGTGGGTTATTTTGAGCATATGTATTACTACACCATTTGTGACGTGCAAGTGGTGCATGCTTTCGGTAATTCATAGTTACCATTGCATGTGTTGTGACACCTTTCTGCCTACTGTTAGTACATTTCATAGGGAGTCAGTGGGGCACAGTTGACACTTGTTTTCAAATCAGGGACATCCCTGTAACTCAGTCACAGTTGCTATGTCTGGGCTCTTAACTATTCAACTATGGCAGTGTTTATCCTGCTCTGAGTATGTGTGTGGCTTGCCAGGTGCTACTGTGACATTATTACCTACTAGCTACCAACTAGCATGGCTGCTTCTCTTCACACAGTAATATTTTACAAATCCACTAGATTTGACAGTAAATACACATGACATGCTTTGTGTACTAGACTTGCTATATTCCCTTTACATTAATTCCTACTATTTCATGATATATTTCTTATAGCACAATGTTCTTGTATAGCAGTCATAGCTTAGTGGTAAGTCATGCAGACTACTGTTTCCAAGGTCCTGGGTTCGAGACTGACAGAGGAATTTTATTTTGCTGCTGAGCAAACTACAGGCCTTGTCATTCAGAGTGACTAAGGCACTTTTAAGCAGTTGTAAGCGGGTTAGCGCTGGTTTGTGCGGAGCTCACACATGCGCACTGTCACTTAGCTTTGCGCACACATGCTTAGCTAAGCGCACAGATGCGCACACCCGCTTACTACTGCTTAAAAGTGCTTACTCTCGCACACCCGCTAATTTCTTTGAAAGAAAAGAAAATGGGGAGATAGGAAAGTGGTGAAAAAGGGGGCACAAAGAGGGTAGGACAGTAGGAAAACAAGCTCAGGATTTGCAGGAGGGATGTAGGAAAGGCCCATAGCTGCCCATTTCTTTATCAGCAACAGCTGTGCATAGGTTTGCAATTTGATGTGACATTTGAAACCTTCCACCCCTGAGAGAGGGGTGAGGACAACAATATTTGTTGTACAGCCAATTGTAATTGCCAGTTTACATGTCCAGCAGACGTGTGTGCAAAATGGGCAGCTATGTATGGGGTGCAATTTTTCTGTGGGAACAGAGTGCCTTTTTTTTTTTTTTCAGGTGAGAGTGGAATGTCAGGTACAGGAAGTAGGTATAGCTGGGGAGGTAGGTAGGGGAGGTTAACAGACAAGACAAACAAGATGCATACAGGGGTGGTGTATGATACATGTGGGGGGATACACAATTGACGGGGATGGATGTTTGGATATCTCGAGCCCATGAGCCCACAGATGGCAACAGTGGAACTGAGATCCCCACCCATGGGCAGTTGCCACTGTGCCTTCACTGCCCAGGACGGGGCTGTGTAGGACAGGCAGCAAGCACGCCCATGAGTTGTGCCACCCGTGCCTCAAGCTGGCGTAGGGGCGCAAGCACAGAATGCCTGATCTCTCTACACACCACAGTCCGGACACTACGGAGGGTGAGTGGATGGTCTCCTCCGGCCACGCTTGCAGAGGGGGGACGAGCCCCATCCCCTGCAGCGCTTCCACCCGCAGGTGGCACAGGGCCACTGGAGGAGGGTTCGGTCTGGGCACTACTGCCAGGTGCACTCGCCAGCTGAGGTGGGAGAGGTGGGTCCGCTGGAACACGCCTTCCCTGTCGTCCTATGTTTTGCATTATTTTATGACAGTTTGGGTTAGCAACGTACAATACCATTCACAATTAGTTGTAACAGCATGCATTAGTATTCCCATTAACCAAACACCCATAAATTCAAGCCATTGAACAGCAAGCATAACACCTGCATAATTTGAACAACAATACACAATCCAACGACATGCAGGGTTGATTGATGGTAACAGGCCATCAGGTTTGGATGTATGAACAGGGCACATGCATCAACGTACATGCAAATGTGTATGAACCAACAGGACAAATGTCCAGGGGAGTTAATTGTGAATACACATACCCATTTCATGTGGAATGGATTATTTGTGGTTATAGGGTAGGGTGAAGAAATATTTCATTAACAACTTCAAATACCTATCCATATGCTGTACATTTCTACTAGCTGCAGATATATACACCCTACAGGTCTGACTACAGTTTCCTATGTGTAAACTTACGCATTTTGGTGATGGGAATGTTACTGCTACATTAATATACATTGCATTTTTATTCATACACATTCATATCTGGCTCTGTTCAGCTACAGCATCCTGCTACATTTGATTTATATGGCTCTAGATAACTGTGGATGTTTGGTATTTCATACAACCATACTATCTGCATATTGCAAAGGTACAGCAACATATCCAAATTGTGGGACACACATTCCAGCTTCAGTACTTTATTGCACACATTTCACTCTTTGGTTGTGCCTGTCACATTCATTTCATTCTGTACTGACTGCAGTATACTTTATTCAGGAGTTATTACAACTTTATTGGTGGATTCATACCTCTTTCTCACACTCTCACTTGTTTTATTTTTACAATTCAGGATGGTACTTAATTCTAGGCTTTATTGACATGTTTTATTTGGTTACAACAATCCTTTTCAACAGTCTCACTTGTGTCATGTTTCAGATTTTAAACGGGGATATATTTCACACATGTGTTGTACTCAGTTTGTGTAGCTGTAATTTACAGCCTGCTGCAGGTTATGTACTATTACATTACAGGTGGAACATCTTTATTTCAGACTTGTTTCATTTTTATTTTTGGATTACAGGCTGCATCACATTTATGTAATTACACAGTGCGAGCAGAATCTCTCTTACACTGTTACTTGCACTTTTTATTAATAAGTGACTACACTGCACTCTTTTGCAAGCTGTCATACTTATATTTTTTAACAGTTACAGGGAGAGAATTACCTGCCTGGTGGCGCAACCGCACAAGCCTATCGGCATAGGCTCGACGATTCATGGAACGGACACCTGCAGCTGTAATACAAATGAAGTAATATTGGAATACACATCTCCATATCAGCTAGGTTAATTTCTTACATAAATAATTACATGTAACTTACTCAGTAGTGGGGCATTGGGCATTTGCCGGGCCCCCTGGATCTAATGGTTCAGTTGGTCCTGCTTCCGTCTCTTCAGGTCCGCATGGTAGTGATGGACCTGCTCACCAGTCCTTGGTATTCCTGTGGCACTGGTGAGATCATGTGCCAACCGGTCCCATACCTCAGCCTTGTATGCTCCCCACAGGACCTGGCCCTGCATGAGTTGGGCCTCATGATCATGGACGAGGAGCCAAACCATAATCTGGACTCCTCAATGCCCCACCTCTGTGCTTGGAAGCAACTACCCTCTCCTACACCTGCCACCCTGACTGCAAGTCGATTCCACAATCAGTTATGCTGTGTATTCCCGCCTATGGGGCTTATATATACCGTTTTTCCCGCACTTATCTGTGATTGGCCATTTTGGAAATGTATCAGCTTCACAAAACCTGCTTTGTCATGCTTCTCTTTCCATTCATTCCTATATATATGCTAATACTGCACTTCTAAGAGCAACTGTCATGGCTTAGTGGTTCAGTACTTTGACTATGGTGCATGGTATCCTGAGTTCAAGCCTGGCCATTGCTTTTTTTTTTTTTTTATGACTGTCTACACAAGCTAGGAGGTGTGTCTGTGTGCCCTCATCACCAATGGCCTTAGCCGAGGGACAGCATACAGTTGGCATTGACCAGGATAGCGTGGTACCCATGGCACTTGCATTCCCTCACAGCAGCCATACCCGGATTCCTGGAATGGTACCACATAGGCGGATGTCCAGGAGTTCTCGGGGGAGCATCGCTGGTCGTATTGCCCCTGGCAGACGTGCCCTCACAGGTCTTACAACCTCGAGTATGTTCTGGGCTGTAATGCAGGCACAGGCACGTATGGAATGCTACACCAGACAGGGACTAAGGGCGCAGAGGGCCCATTACACCGATATCAATGACAGCATCCGTGACCTTGCTGGTGCCATCCGGAATTACACCGAGGTCATTGATAGACGTTGGGGGGAGACATTAGATGCCCTCCACAATGTGTTTTCCATGAGCCAGGACCATGCGGGATGGTTGAGATGTCGACGCGGACGCATGCCAGCAACATCAACAGCTGGCAGTCGTCGCTGATGGCCCACAGATCACAGTCACTCCCGTAGTGGCAGTACCAGCCCCAGCATTGCTGGGGCTGGGCTGTCGATTGAACGTCCTAGTAGATCACATGCACGTGGCTCTGGCCAGTCCCAGCAGGGACATGGGTCCACTCGACATACCTCTGCCTCTGATGATAGTACCCAGTCAGGGTTGGTACCCGATACTGTCTGCAGCACCCCTGCTAGGCACAGGTACAATGTCCATGGCCGGAGACAGCGATCTGTACAGCCTGGCAGGTACAGTCTGTGGCTGTCCCACATCGTCCGGTATATGGCAGCCACATGGTGGAGCTGTGTGCATGTACACACACACACATTAGCCAAACAACTAGGGCTCACACATACACACACACATTACATCAACTTTGGCCCATGCTGTACTGTTGTCCCTCACACACACACACACACACACACACACACACACACACACACACACACACAGACATGTCGATTGGATGGGTCAATGTCGGGCTCTGGAAAACCAACAACACACCCTGTGCATATGATGACACCTGTGCCACCTCCTGTCATCTGTAACATTGATGCAGGAACAGGCTAACATGGTGCTGATGCATAGGGTGACATTATAGCAGTGTAGCTATATTAGCAAGTTGTCAACAGGAAAGTGGAATGATATCCTAGTAGGTTTATCTGAGCAGGCATGATGCATCGAAGCTCTGATTGTCAATGCAGCATTGTTTACACCAGTGTTAGGTCTGAGTATGTATTGTCCACCCATGTGCCACTTGGCTGAAGTGTATAGTGTTGCCAGCATGTGTTAGTGAGTGGACTGTACGTGTGTGATGTGTGCAGTACAAATTAGCAGGTGTACATCTGTGAAAATGGTGGGTGCACACTGTCTGCATGTACGTGCATAGTGGACACATGGGACATGTGACATACCCTGTTTTACACATTATTAACATCTCATAGTATCTCTCGATGGCCAGTATGCATTCTACTACAGATATGTACTAACATGGGTGCACATGTGTGTATGACATGGGTTGACACTATGCTGTGGGTGATACTGTTAATATCTGTCAATGTTTTGCATTCTGGTAGTATACACAACCTCAACAGCATGACTATAACCAATCATTAGATGATGTCCTGACAACTAACGCACAGTTGTAGGGAACTCAGTAACAGTTGGATCCTTCCGGTACTATACTATAACAGTAACCAGTGGTATTGACCGCCACCCGTTCCTGGGACCTTACCTCTTTGGCATATAGGCCTCTTAGGTACATGTAAACACACTAGGAATATGTCCATCCACATCTGGAAATGCATGCATTGGCCTACAATGCATTCTCTGGATGGAACACATATCCTACAGAAGGGTATCATACAGACAGATACCTGTTGTCCGACACATCCTGTATAGCACTAAGCCGACTATGGCATAGTCATCCACATTTACTATACATACTATCCCGACAGTACCACATAGGTGGTATCAGCCAACATGTATGTTGGGTACCAATGTGTACATACAGCCACGTGTTATGTCATCTGTCCCTTGGTATCCACATATCCAGAGGTATTGTGGAGTCCCTCGGTGTATCACATAAGACATTAGGGGCCTGAATGCATATCCACAAGGCTGTTGTACACCTATAATGACTGTCCATCATTGCCAGTCGTTGCTGTGTATGAACATGTCTGACATATACCCCAGGCATGTACCCTCACTCACACTACCCTATAGTAACTGTCATGGCTGTGTGTGGCCCAGATGACCTTGGCCACAGATCACTACAGTGGCTGGCCTTGTCACATACATACATATGTGACCTACGATCTGAGAAGCAGCGGCACAATCTGTCAAAGGAAACAAATGTATTCATGTAGTATGCAGGCTTCACACCTATGTACTAATTGAGGTCACATGTACATATATTTATTTGCCACACAGATACCTGATGTGTGCAATGCACATACTGTTTTAATCCTGATATGTCATACCATAGTAAAAGCAAAACCCACACTGTATTGACCAACAGTGTCTCACACACACACACACACTCAGCAATTGCAGGTTTCAAACCCCTACCTAACTATGTTATGATACTAAAGAGATACACATTAATATGGCACGCTATATGGTTTACTGGGTGGTTTCTTTTCTCCTGCTATATTTGTAGGATGCTGACATCATCAGACTTTCCAAAGGGGAATGTACCTCTTTTAATGTGTTTTCCCAGTCTCCAAAAAGGGCACTCCTCTCAAAGGATATCATACACCCCCCCCCCACACGCACACAGTCAGCAACTGCAAGATTTAAACCCCTACCTAACTATGTTATGATACTAGAAAGATACGCATTAACATGATGCGCTATATGCCTTACTGGGTGGTTTCTTTTCTCCTGCTATATTTGTAGGATGCTGACATCAGACTTTCCAAAGAGGAATGTACCTCTTTTAATGTGTTTTCCCAGTCTCCAGACAGGGCACTCCTCTCAAAAGAAATCACATACATACACACACAGCCAGCAACTGCAGGATTCAAACCCCTATTTAACTATGTTATGATACTAGAAAGGTACGCATTAACATGACACGCTATAGGCCTTATTGGGTGGCTTCATTTCTCCTGCTATATTTGTAGGATGCTGACATCATTAGACTTTCCAAAGAGGAATGTACCTCTTTTAATGTGTTTTCCCAGTCTCCAAAAAGGGTACTCCTCTCAAAGGAAATCACACACATACACCCCCCACACACACACTCAGCAATTGCAGGATTCAAACCCCTACCTAACTATGTTATGATATTAGAGAGATACGCATTAACATGACGCGCTATATGCCTTACTGTATGGTTTCTTTTCTCCTGCTATATTTGTAGGATGCTGACATCATCAGACTTTCCAAAGAGGAATGTACCTCTTTTAATGTGTTTTCCCAGTCTCCAAAAAGGGCACTACTCTCAAAGGAAATCATACACCCCCCCACACGCACACAGTCAGCAACTGCAAGATTTAAACCCCTACCTAACTATGTTATGATACTAGAAAGATACGCATTAACACGATGCGCTATATGCCTTACTGGGTGGTTTCTTTTCTCCTGCTATATTTGTAGGATGCTGACATCATTAGACTTTCCAAAGAGGAATGTACCTCTTTTAATGTGTTTTCCCAGTCTCCAAAAAGGGTACTCCTCTCAAAGGAAATCACACACAAACACCCCCCCCACACACAGTCAGCAATTGCAGGATTCAAACCCCTACCTAACTATGTTATGATATTAGAGAAATACGCATTAACATGACGCGCTATATGCCTTACTGTGTGGTTTCTTTTCTCCTGCTATATTTGTAGGATGCTAACATCATCAGACTTTACAAAGAGGAATGTACCTCTTTTAATTTGTTTTCCCAGTCTCCAAAAAGGGCACTCCTCTCAAAGAGAGTCACACACATACACAGTCAGTAATTGCAGGATTCAAACCCCTACCTAACTATGTCATGATACTAGAGAGATATGCATTAACACAACACGTTATATGCCTTACTGGGTGGTTTCTTTTCTCCTGCTATATTTGTAGGATGCTGACATCATCAGACTGGACATGGTAATGTGTGTACACTTTGTTTTATGTAATCCCAGGAATGAACCATGTGGGTCGGTAGGTGTCAACAGCTTGAACAGGACCACATAATTCTTAGCTTGTGTGATCTATCTGTGGACAAATTGACATTCCTTCATATGTCAACACATATTTATGCACAGATTGTTGGTTTTGTGGATATGACATGTGTCTGGGATGTTGATAAAGGGCTATTCAAAGTCTATGTGAGACGTGTAGCTCCGTTCAGTGATTTATGTCCTGGGTGGCTGCCTTGCAAACAGTCTAGCATGTTTGGGGAACCATGATCTGCACATGAACATACCACAGTTGGTAGGGTTGTGTGTTTGTCAGCTTCCAATAGCTCTGCTTATGACCTCAACCATGATGGACTCCATGGCCTTGCAGATCATACTTCATAGGCTTACTGGACTATACTTGCCATGGTGTGTTGTGCACCAACACTTGTGGGGAGTGCCATATGTTGCTGTAACACATTAAACGGTTCCAGATCTTCCAGATCCTGTGGAGAGGGTGAGGCTCAACAGACTGTTCAGGTGCAGGGTCTGTTTGTTCTGTAGTTCATTCATAACACATATAGGGAAACAATGTAATCCAATTGCTGCCATGCTTTCGGCTTTGGGGGGAGCTGTTCACCTATTCTACATGTGATATCTCCTGGTATGATGATAGGGACTTTCGTCAGTGGGAGGTGGGTATGTATATATGGGCCTGTCTGACAGGATGTCGGCATTGCCAGTCAGGTACAGTTGGCCCTGACTCAGGACATATTTGAGTGTACATTGCTATTTATGACATAGCTGAAGGAGGTGTCATGATTCCGTCTGGACTCCTTCACAGCTACTCTTTACAAAACACCAACAAACCTGTGCACTAATCCCTGTTATACTCTTTTACATATTTAACACCCTACTGATCCTTTGTGATCAGTCTACAGAGTATGTCATCATAATATCCTGGCATGTCCAGGGGTCGGTTTCGTGTGTACTCTCCAGTCCAGCTGGTAAATATTGTGATTTTGACCCAATGTCACAACTGCCTCATGTACACTGACAACCCTCTCCTCCTCCCAACAAACTCAGATATATGTGAGAGATGCAACTATATAGACATACAAGAGGCTGAGCTCTCTCGACCCATGACTGGCACAGTCTATCAGGTAGTGAAGGTAACCACACACACCACAAATCAGTCTCACATAAACCTATAGCGACAGCAATCAAACCACATTATCACACATAAACATACTTGGAGGCTCTAAATAAACTCTGCCTAAGCATCAGAGACCTCCAAAACAGACACACAAACAACTGCTACCCCACTACAATACCCACATATCACATAGTTCACAATGTCAGTGTGCCACACAGTCACTGCCCTTCAGGCTAAACAACACACCTAATACACTTGTAATAGGTGACACTTATTGTCAGACACACTGACGTCCCAATCACCAGGCTGAACAAGGGGATGGTCACTTTGAGCTGTCTGTCGGGTGCCAGGATCCGCCACATTACACATGCACTCAGGTCACTCCAAAGCAAGTACAGAAATGGCTCCATCATTGTCCATGCTGGTGTGTAAAACCTCAGACGTTCCTCCCTAGACCACATGACATGATACATAGAGGAACTCTCTGATCATGTAGCCCAGGCCAGTATGACCCTGACCTTGTGTAGCATCTTACACTCACCAAGTATGATGTCACAGTATACAGACAAACTGATCACGTTTAACAGTTGGCTAACATATTGGTGTCATTCAAAGGGGATCCAGTGTCTGTCAGCCTGGGGTGACATGCTCGACATTCCACGTAGCTTTGCTATGGACAGCTTGCACCTGTCACCCTTGGACTTTTGAATACTGGCTAAGGCTCTTGCGACCACCACAGTACCTTTTTTAAGCAGGGCTCAAAAGACAAACCCACCTCCATAGACATTACAGAGTAAATGAAACTAAGGGTAATGCTGCTCAACACCAGATGTGTTACCCTCAAATTGCGCCCATTCAGGACTCTCCTCAGTATGGAGAATAGCGATATCTGTGCACTAACAGACACCTGGTTCAGGCTCACAAATGCACACCAGCACTACCAGGTTATATTTCATACCATGCTTTCTGACCACAAGACTCGGAACGGCCAACACAAATAGGGGGAGTATCCATATACATCACAGATACACACACCTCTGGGTTAGTAGCACTGCACGAAGCATCACAGACCATACATATGCAACTAACATTGTGCAAAACTGCCTTTCAGTTTGTTGCCTGCTACAGACCACCCTCCCAAACTCAGGAACCACACTCGGCTTTCCTGGGACCACTGGAGAATATGAAGGCCTCCCCAAATACCATTATATTGGGTGACTTCAAATACCCAAACATTGACTGGGGGTACTACTCAAGCCCCAACACCCTTGCCCAACAGTTGCTACTATTTGTAAACTCATATGCTATGGCACAACTGGTCACCACACCCACAAGAGGGGAAAACATATTGGACCTGATCATCACCAACATGGGGACTCTATGTTCCACACCAGTGATATACCCCTCATTGGTAAGGTCAGAACATACATTTATCTCACTGGACATCCATATCCTGTCCCCACACCCATCCTGGGTAATCTTGGTGAACTCCTCAAAAGCAAAAGTCTCACTTCTCCAAACCAGGGTGGTATCCTTCAGAGACCCTGGGACAGTGGTAAATACGGCTCAGACTGCTGAATCCTTTACATATACATTCTATGGACACCTAGTGGACTGCATGGATCGTGCTATCCCAAATAACAACAAGACTCACTCCTCCAATGGCAGGGGACCTGTCTGGTAGACCCCGGCCATTAATAAGCTATACAACGAAAGGAGGAAGCTACTACATGATAGAGCACAATCCCAGACAGGGAAGGCATCTGTGATCTGTACTAGCAGACACACTATGAATACTCATGAATTTATCTAAGGCCCGCTTCTAACGGACAATTGCACCAGACATGTAGGACAATCACAAGGCCTTCTTCAGTTATGTCAGGAACCTGGGGGGACACTCACTGATATGCTGTGAGTTACTGCATACTGACTAAACATACCCTGAACCCACTGACATTGCCAACATCCTGGCAAACAGGTTCAGTGCAGATGTCACCCCCCCATCCCCCTTAAGGAGTAACTGTCCATCCCAACAGAGTGTAACCTCCCTGACATCACAAATAAACAGGTGAGTGCTGCCCTCCCCAAAGCGGACAACACAGCATCAATGGGACCAGACGGTGTCCCGGCCTGTGTCTTACACGAGCTTCATGACAGACGTAACCCTCACATTAAGTCACTGTTCAATATCAGAGTTATTAGAGGATATGTACCCAAGGAATGGCGTACAGCGACAGTGGTCCCACTCCACAGAGTTGGTGCCACAATGGACCACATACAATATCGCCCTATAAGCCTAACTAGCCTGTTCTGCAAAGCTATGGAGCATATTGTCATGGGACTCATACACATAGACATCGGGAACCTACAGACACTGTGTCCTACACATTTCAGCATTGTTGTGGGCAGATCTTGCCTCTTGAACCTGTTCGTATTCTTTAAACAATTACCATGTCCATCGACATAGGGATGGTTGTCCACACAGCTTACCTAGACCTTGCAAAAGCCTTCAACAAAATACCCCACTCGGCCATTATGCATAGGCTCACCAGCATCGATATCGACACATATCTCACACGATGGATTGCTACCTGGATCAGGGATAGCACCCACATGGTCAGTATTACAGGTGCCATGTCTGACTATACACCAGTTACATGTGGCATCCCACAAGGCTCAGTCCTGGGACCTCTCTTGTTCAGTATATATTTGTCTGACGTACAGGCTAACACAGGAGGAATATGGCTGACCATGTTCGCAGATGACTGCAAACTGGGTGCCATAATCAACTCTCCAGCTGGGACATGCATACTCGGTCTCACAGAGATGGATGACTGGTGCCTGAGCCATGGCCTACAGCTAAATGCCATTAGTTGCATAGTCATCCCCTTTGGGAATAACAACATGCCCGCACATTACCACATAGGTAGTAATCCATTACATATGGTAGGAGTTGTTAGGGGTTTGGGGACACGACTTGTTCGTACTCTCGCCTTTGACAATCACGTTGCCAAAGTGGTTAGACAGACCTTCTATATAGCCCACCTTATCCCATATGGTTTCACATCTAGATCAAGTGAGGTCATTGTGCCCCTATACTCATCACGACCATGCTTGGTTACAATGCCACATTTTGGATGTACCTTACCCGACACCTGCAGCAACTGTAGTGGCCACAAAAGTCCCTCAACAAGCAGATCTAGGGAATCACATGGATGCCCTGCACAGTTCGGATACAGTAACTCCAGCTCTACTCAGTCGCTTACCGCCTACTCGGATGTGATGTGTGCCTGTTGTTTACGGAAATATCCAACCCAGAATTAATGGACATGCTCCACCTCAGGATATCTGACTCCCTTGGAGCTACACACTCCAGGGACATATACCTCAGCACAGATGTTAATAGGACATGCTGGAGGGACAGATTCTTATCCCAGTAGCTCCACTCAGTCCGGATTGTAATCCCGGTTTTGCATAGGCAGAGCCACCCACTGACCACCTACAGGAGGCATCTTGACAAGTGGATGGGTGATCGTATGTTTACCCCTGGGATATCTTCTGGGTCCCTGCTAGACAGGGGCACAATAGACTAAATGTAAATGGGCTATCTCGTGTGACCTACTATTCACAGGCACAGTGTAGTAATCTGACAGGGTTGCAAAAGCCAAACACACTCTGGCTAGGCTTGTACATGCCCTAGGGCAGATAGCCTAGTATCAACCTCTGAACCTATGATAATGTTCGGGATGCACAATGTTTATTGATGATACTGTTTGCAGGTTTTTATTGTCTTTGCTTTCCCACTTTCTATGAACAACTTAGGTATCTGCAGAACATATTTGATTGTGACAGGGTTCCACTATATTATATATGTGTCTGTTGTCATATAACTGTGTGCACAGAATGGATTGCTGGATAGTGAGAGGTTTCTGGGTTAACACATGCAACTGCCAGATATGTGTGGCCCACTGCTGTACTCAGACATGGTCTAAGTGTGTGAGCATGCCCAGTTCAGACTTTCAGTGTTTTGTTGCCTGACATTTGTCTCATTTATTCAAGTGTGTGAGCATACCCAGTGTGACCTTTCAGTATGTTGTTGTCTGAGGTCCACTACATTTGTTGATGTGTGTGAACATGACCAATATTAACATTTATACTGTGTGTGTTGAAAGTCAGGTTCTATTCCTACTGCAGGACTCACCTTTGTGTCATAACTCAACAGGGATTATGCTGCGCCTGCAGGGTTTCCATGAGATACTTTGCATAGACTTATCAACATTTCTTCATACAGGCTGACCACTGCAATACTGTCATGGTTTAGTGGTTCAGTACTATGACTATAGTGTACAATATCCTGGGCTCGAGGCCCATCACTGCTTTATATTTTCATACTGAGCAGACCAGACTGCTTAAGGGCCAGTAGAGCAAATATGAGCATGTTGGCTTTTGTTCAGCTATGCCCTACTTAGACCAAGCTTGTCCGACATTGCTCAATATTAACCAACATTGCTGGACGTTGCCCAATATTACACAACATTGACCACAGTTGTGCTACTTGGTGTGTGCGGTTTTGTTTACATATACTACATGGTGGTAAATGATGTTTAGCACTGCAGTATATTGCTTAACACATGGCAATCATGCCTCAGGTGGTGCTGCAGGGCTGCCTATGTCGGATGCACATACTACACTCCCTATACATGTTTGAAAGCAGGTAGTGTCAACTTAGGCATCCCTTTTACTATAAGTGCGAGTCAGAGAGAGGTATCATTTCCAGAGTTCCTACTGAGCCAGTGTATGTGCTATGCGTTGCCTCTTTGCCAAGACCAAAGCATACTGGGCACGCCTCCTTCTGCCCATTGGGGCATGCTCAGGTTGTTCCTCCTCAGAGTCACGCTCTGCCTGTGATGGCCTTGGCAATTGTGGGGGGCTTTTTGGCCCGGGCCTATGCTGGTCCTGCTGCAGCTGTTTTCACAGGATCATATTATGTAGCATAGCACATACCATGGCAATTTGGGTACATGTAGTTGGTGAGTACTGCAAGGCTCCACCAGATGTGTCCAGGCACCGGGACCATGACTTGAGCAGCCCAAACACACGCTCGATTACATTTCATGTTTGTGCGTGTGCCTCATTATGGCATTCCTGTTCAGGTGTGTGTGCGTTTCTGATGGGTGTCACCAGCCACGGCTCCAGTGCATAGCCAGCATCCCCCACTAGGTGACCATGTGGGTTGTCCCCATTGGCAAATGTCTGGTACAGCTGCGTCAGATGCCAGATATGGGAATCATGGTAGCTTCCAGGGCAGCCAGCACACACATTCAGTATTATGCCCTGGGCATCACACATGACCTGGCAGTTGATGGAGGGGAAGCCCTTGCGGTTGAAGTATACCCTACCCCGCTCACCAGCTGGTGCTTTGATGCGTATGTGCGTGCAGTCTATTGCACCCACTACCTCAGGGTATTCTGCTATTTGCTGGAAGAGACGCATATTGCTGGCCAATACCTCACGGGAATTGGGGAAATATACATGATCACCGACATGTGCTGACATGTCATCCAGGAACTGGTGCAATACCCTGGATGCTGATGCCTGTGATATCCCCATCATATCACCAGTTGGTCTCTGGAAGGTACCTGTTGCTAATATTCTTAGGCCAACACATATCTTGGTTTCCACTGGGATGGGTTCCCCTCTGTTGGTTCTGTGTGTGAGGCGGGGCCTGCACAGCTCAACAATTTGCTGCAAGAGGTCTCTGTCCACTCTATAGCGCTCCACTATCTCCAGCTCATGTAGCCCCTGGTAGGTTACCCTGGGCCTGTACACTCTTCTCCGTCTCCTCACTGTGGGTTGTCCAGCAGCGTTTGCATTGTCACCACCCTCAGCATGTTGCATATGTCGCCTTATAACAGCAATGGCAGCCCCTAACATTTCTTTGTCTCAATAAAGCTTTTTCAGTTTTCACTTCTATTAGCTTACTGCAGTGTTGCAGTGTCTCTTGAGAGAAACATAATGGACTGTTGTTTGCAGTGCTGGGCTGGGTTGGGCTAGTGTACTGCCTGTGTAATTGCCTGATTCTGATTGTTTTCACCTGCTAGCTCTGCTAGTACACCCTGGTAGCTTCCTACTATTTGTTGTGCTTCCTTTTTCCATTCTGTTTCCTCGGGGGGGGGGGCAGCGCCATGCACACAAGCGCAAACATGCTCACACCAGCTTATACACACGCACACATGCTTACACGGACTAAAACTTGCTTATTCTTGTTAAAACTCACGCACACCAGCGCAAACGCGCTTACAACTCTTTAAACAGCCTTATACATGCTTACTCGGGCTTAAACGTGCGCTTACACGTGCGCACACAGTCTTACTCGGGTTTACAGGCATGCACCCATGCGAATACACGCTCAGCAAGAAACTTTGGTGTTATCCACGCCATACACCTTCAATTTCTTGCCTTTACATAGCCTACCTGTTGACACACCTCTTTCAATGATGTGTAAATGACAGCTGACACATGCCACTCTGCTCCAATGAGCTTCACTTCTTTCATACATACCCCCCTCGTGATGTCACTTATCTTCTACTCTGTTACGCCCCTTATCCTACTCCTACACTCCACTGACTGTGCTCATTTGCTATGTAAACTTATGATTCGCTATCCTAACCCTCATTTGCATAGTATTGCTTACTAATGCTTGGTTACATCTCTTAGACTGAGCTTCCCCCCTTAGAAACCTCTACTCGGTGGCCATGTTGTCTTCAGCCTGTCATTCACTTGCATTATAAATTCATATTAGCATTAAAATCCACATTTGTGGATCTTCATTATTGATTTTCTGGTTTTTAGGGCGCAGCACATTTGCGTGGCGCTGCGCTACTCTTAAACCCCAGAGATCGGGATGAAAAAAAAAGTTATTTTATTTTTATTTTGCATCACTTAATGTTGCCACTGGCCGTATTTTTGGCCATTGGCATGCTTCCTCGTGTAACTGCATCCTTTTATTGGAGCTGTCACGGCTCCGTTTTGCTATTTGCAGAACCGTACTCAGTTGTCAACTGAGTACATTTCTGCAAATAACACTACTCCTACTCGGACAGATTCAGGTTTCCTGGATCGCATATTTACCTCATTTGCATAGCTTTCACCTGCAATTGAGGTAATTTGCATATCCAAGCCCTGTCCGTGTAGGACTCATTTTGAGAGCTCTGTTGCATGCCCCTACCGGCTGTTCCTGGATCGCTCGGCAGACATGTTGGCTGCATGGAGTCTTACTCTACTCTTAGACTCAGTGCAAGCCTTTGTGAATCCAGCCCAGAGTCAATAGGCAAACAAAAAATATGAAATAATGTCAAAGTTCTGGCAAAAAGAAAAATATGCAGCAATAACAAATACCAAAAACACTTACCCACTGATATAGTCCTTTAGCATATTTCTAATCCCACTCTCACAACTTCAAGGCATCATTTTGTAGAGACATCTGCCCTACTTTCAACAGAGCCACTGTTTCCTACCTGTACTACCCCACTTCTGCTTTAACTTAGTAAATGTTTTACAACATTCCTGAAAATAAAGCAAATAACATCTTCGCTATCCATACTCATTCTTAAATTTGTTTGACAGTTTAGATACCCCATTAACTCATCCACAACCACTCACTTTCAAACAAAACCATTCCTAAATTATTTAAGCATGTCACTATAATAGCTGCCAATAAAGTACCCAGTCCAAGATCAGCTGAATAGTACTGCCCCATTGCTGACTGGTACTCATGGGCCAAAATACTATGGAAACATATATAAGATCAAAGCATACCATTTATCACTTGATATGATATCCTTTCAAGTAGACAGCATTGCTTCAGACTAAAATACAGTACCACCCCTGTCATTCCTTCTCTTTCTAAAGAGAGTTATTCCAATATATAAAAGAGAAAACATGACACTTGTTTTGTTTATTGACTTTAAATGAACCTTTCAGTACTTTGATCATTATATATTATATGCAAAATTAAAAAAAATGCAAATTCTCTGACAAAGTCTGTAAGTGGTTCAAAAACTATCTTCTCAATAGAACCTTTACTGTATCTGCCAAAAACCCACAATCACCATATTTTACTAACACAGATGTAACTGAAGGCTTGATACTAGGTCCCTTTTTAATCTTTCAACAATCTTCCTTGAGATCTTCCCACACTTAATTGTATTACAAGTCACTTAATCAGAGGGTGCTTGCATCTTGCCACTGAAAAGGGAACATTATTTCCAGTAAGCTTACCCAAGTAACAAATAAGCAAAATAAAAATTCCTTTATGTTAATGAAATAATCATCTTTAGATCTTCCAATACTCAAAACTGAATAAGCGTCCTTACTACAAAAAGATTTCAAACTTCTCTGGAACCACTACAAAAAGATTTCAAACTTCCCTGGAACCATAACTAACAATCCTTTAACTATAAAAACAATCTATGGTCATGGTCTTCAGCACCCGTAAAAGAACCTCTTCCACTGCGCCAGTTATTAAAATATACCCAAATCACCAAACTTTGCTAGCAGTTACACAACAAAGATAGCTGGGACTAATTTATGACAGATCATTACCATTCTGAAATCATATTCAGCAAAAATGCATTAAAGTCATGCCTCAGCTTAGGGAAGCATGCATATAATGTAGCTTCTTTCTTAAGAATACAAGGTTAGCCTTTGCTATCAATGTGCTTTTACATTGACTTGAATCTTCACACCTCTTTATTGCCCTACAGCCTTCACACTATATATGCATACTACAAAAAGCTGAAAACAAAATGCTAATATTCATCCATCGTAGCCTTCAATAAGGGCATTGCAGTGTGACAATTTTGAAATTTAACTTGCTCCAAATGGAAGGCAAAGCCATCTTCCTTCTCAGCACCTTAACATAAAAACTTTTAAATGACTTTAGGAACACTACATAACCCTTAGGAACTATGATGCCAATCTACCAACCTTTTCACCTTATAATCTTTCCCCAGGAGAAAAATATTTTCCTATCAGCATTAAACTGAAATAAAATACCCCTGAACACACATAACTTTCATAAATCCCTTAAAAAGCATACAATGGAGAGCTACCAGTGTCATTGTTTTGACAACAAAGTTTAGATACTATTTCATTACTGTCCTACCTGCCTCCAATTGAACTATGAAACATTTTACTCGGACACAAGTAGAGGCTATACATACATGTATACACTGTAAATAACTCTCGAGAACTCCCTTATTTTTTTCTTACTCTAATTCCTCCGATTACCTAATATCCAAACCTCCTCTTCACCCCCAAGTTAAACTACTAATGTGTCATCACTGTAGAGTTTCTAATGGGTTGCCTATCTTACTGTTGTTAATGCAAAATGTCAGTTTACAATCCCAATGTTTTTACTGTATTATAGCTACTATTCTCTTTGATGATATGTGTACTTTGTTCAATGAATTATTGCTTTGAATGCCATTGATTGTTCCATAATGTTCAGAAACACTGTTTGCTTTTGGCCCCAAATTGGCTTGAAAAGGCCAGAAAAGGTTCCTTAGACCTGTGCTTAATTAGTCGTCATATGTTTAAATAAATAAATAGATAAAGGTATCACTCAGTGATACTCGCAGTGAAGACATACAGTCTTATGCAGTCATTGTGCAGCAATCTACTGACAAGTCCCAAGGAATACAGACTAAAATTACAAAGCATTCCCAGCTCATTTTTAATTGGCAGTGTTTTTTCAGTTAATGTCAAAAATGCACTTATTTAGTCTATGGGCAGGATTCACGATGGCTTGCACGGAGTCTAAGAGCCATGTAAGACTCCATGCAGCCATCATGATCCAGGAACAGCCCGAAATCCTGTGTAAGAGAAAGCTAAAACGACTCTTACACGGGCAGGGCGTGGATATGCTAATCACTCCACTTGCAGCCGAAAGGCATGCAAATGAGGTAGATTAGCAATCCACGAAGCTGAAACCAGCCCGTGTAAGAGTCGTGTTAGTTGCAGAACTCAGTTGACAACTGAGTACGTTACTGCAAATAACACAACGGAGACATGACAGCTCCAAATAAAGTGTGCAAATGTTACAGACAGCATGCCAATGGCCAAATATGTGGCCACTGGCATGGTAAACCGATGTAAACATGAAAAAAAATAATTTTTTTTTCGGAGATCGGCGATATTTAAAACGCAGCGCAGCCCTGCGCAAACGAGCTGCACTATATAAAACTGAAAAATGAAGGTTAGAATGTAATGCATGGATTTGCAATGCAGGGACTAGCAGACCAAAAACAACATAGCCACCGTCTAGTGGTTGCTAAGGGGGGAAACTGAGTGTAAGACATGTAACTAAGCATTAGTAGGCAATCCTATGTAAATGAATGGTAGGACAGTGAATCACACTGTCACACAGCAAATGAGCACAGTCCGTGTAGTGTAAGAGTTAGATAAGGGGGAGTAACAGAGTAGGAGATAGGTGACATCACAGGGGGGAATGTCAGGAAGAAAGCAAGCTCATTGGAGCAAAGTGGTATGTGAAACATATCAATCACACAGCAGAAAAAGAGGAGTATCAACAGATAAGCATGGGAAAGTCAAGAAATGGAAGATGTACACTGTGGCCAACACCAAAGTTTCTTGCTGTGCGCATGCTTGTGGCGCGTGCTGGGAGGCGCGAGTAATACAGAGTGCGAGCGTGTAAGGCAGAGTAAGCATGTAGGAGCCTGTTTAAAGATCTGTAAACCTGGTTGCGCTGGTGTGCACGCGTTTTAACCCGAATAAGCAGATCCTAGTCCGTGTAAGCATGTGTGCGCGAGTGGTAGCCACTGTGAGCGTGTTTCCGCTGGTATGAGCGCTGCTCCCCCCTGAGGAAACACAGAGGAAAAGGAAGCAGGAGAAATAGTAGGAAACTAGCAGGGAATACCTGTAGAGGTAGCAGGTGAAAACAATTAGAAGCAGGCAATTACACAGGCAGAATACAAGCCCAGCCCAGCACTTAAAACACTGCAAACAGCATTGCAGTATGTTTCTCTCAAGAGATACTGCAAGACAGGAGTAAGCTAGTAGAAGTGAAAACTGAAAAAGCTGCACTCAGACCAAACATGCTAGGGGCTGCCATAGCTGTCATAAGGAGACATAGGAGACTTGCTGAGGGTGGTGACAATGGAAATGCTGCCAGACAACCCACAGTGAGGAGACGGAGAAGAGTGTACAGGCCCAGGGTGACCTACCAGGGGTTACATGAGCTGGAGATAGTGGAGCGCTATAGAGTGGACAGAGACCTCCTGCAGCAAACTGTCAAGCTGTGCAGGCCACGCCTCACACACAGAACCAACAGAGGGGAAACCATCCCAGTGAAAACCAAGGTATGTGTTGGCCTAAGAATACTAGCAACAGGTACCTTCCAGAGACCAACTGATGATATGATGGGGATATCACAGGAATCAGCCTCCAGGGTACTGCACCAGTTCCTGGATGCCATGTCAGCACATGTCGGTGATCATGTATATTTCCCCAATGCCCGTGAGGTATTGGCCAGCAATGTGCGTCTCTTCCAGCAAATAGCGGAATACCCTGAGGTAGTGGGTGCAATAGACTGCACGCACATACGCATCAAAGCACCAGCCGGTAAGCGGGGTAGGGCCTACATTAACCACAAGCGCTTCCCCTCCATCAACTGCCAGGTCGTGTGTGATGCCCAGGGCATAATAATGAATGTGTGTGCTGGCTGCCCTGGGAGCTACCATGATTCCCATATCTGGCATTTGACGCAGCTGTACCAGACATTTGCCAATGGGGACATCCCACATGGACACCTAGTGGGGGATGCAGGTTATGCACTGCAGCCGTGGCTGATGACACCCATCAGAAACGCACACACACCTGGACAGGAACGCCATAATGAGGCACACGCACAAACACGTAATGTAATAGAGCGTGTGTTTGGGCTGCTCAAGTCACGGTTCCGGTGTCTGGACACATCTGGTGGAGCCTTGCAGTACTCACCAAATACATGTACCCAAATTGTCATGGTATGTGCTATGCTACATAATATGATCCTGCGAAAACAGATGCAGCAGGACCAGCATAGGGCCATGCCAAACAGCCCCCCACCATTGCCAAGGCCATCACAGGCAGAGCGTGACTCGGAGGAGGAACAACCTGAGCCTGCCCCAGTAGGCAGAAGGAGGCGTGCCCAGTATGCCCTGGCCTTGGCAAAGAGGCAACGCATAGCACATACACTGGCTCAGTAGGAACCCTGGGAATGATACCCCTCTCTGATTCACTCATATAGTAACAGAGATGCCTAAAATGACAGAACCTGCTCTCAAACATGTACAGGGAGTGTAGTATGTGCATCCGACAGAGGCAGCCCTGCAGCACCACCTGAGGCATGATTGCCATGTGTTAAGCAATGTAACACCATCTAGTATATGCAAACATGAAGACCCAACCTAACATCTCACCCTCACCAAGCATGATACCACACTATGAAGACAACAAGATGAAGTACAATAATTGGCTGAGGTATTGCTGTTAGCAAGGGGGAACACATGGCTGACAGCCTGGGCTGACATGCCGAGCAAGACATGATGCCCCACCTGCTAGGGATGGCACGCACCCAGCACACCTGGCTGTGTAGATACTGGCAAAGGCTGCTGTCACCCCCACTGTGCCTGGAATACATAAGTCTGGAAACACAAACCCACCAACATAGGTAGCACAAGGGATAATAACCTGGACGTAATGCTACCCAATGCCAGAAGTCTAACCTGCAAGGTGCATGCAGACCAAACCCACCACAGCATGGAGAATGGTAATATGTGTTCTGTAACAGAAACCTGGGCAAGGCCCAGAAGAGCACCCTAATACTACCAGGTTATGCCTCATACCATGCTCTACAGCTCCAAAACATGGAACACACGACAATAGGAGTGTGGCTATCAGTAATTATCAAGAATAACCACACCCCCAGGTTGGTACCACAGCAAGAAGCAGCATGGACTATCCACGGGCGAGTAAAACTGTCTCAAACTGTGTACCTGTTTGAAGCCTGCTACAGACCCCACACACAAACCCAGGTACCCCAGCCAGCCTTCCTGAAGACACGTCAGAGTATGAATGTCCCAACAAATACCAAACAAGGCACACACAAAGTATGACATAGGTGGCAATCCATTATGTATGGAAGAAGTAGTCATGGACCTAGGGACACAAGTGGATGGTAACCTGTCATGTGACACACACATTGCCAAGGTGGCCAGGAAGACCTGCTATATTGCCAACCTTAATATGAAAGGATGCACATGTAGAGCTACAGAGGTCACTGTGCCCCCATACCCTTCCCTTATCAGGCCCATATGTGACAACTATGCCCCAGTCCGCATGTACCTTACCTTACACATGCAGCAGTCAGAAAGACCCCAAATGTACCCCACCAACAGGACAAAGGGTCCAAACATTGGACATCTGCAGCCGGGCTGAAGAAACCACAGCCCAATTCAGAAGCATACTGCACAGTCAGAGGTGATGTATGCCTGATGTACAAGGCCATGCCCAATCCAGAATGAATGGACATGCTCCACTGCAGAAACCCCAAATCCAGCAGACACACCACAGTGAGATATCTGAACCTCTACACATAGATTAATAGGATGTGCTGGAGGGACAGATCCATAACCCAGAGGCTCAGGACACTCTGGAACAGAATCACAGTCCATGATAGGCTGAGCTCCACACACAAACTCAACAAGAAAAATCCGTTGAAGTGCATGGGAGATAGCAGGTGTACACTTGGGGCCATCCCTGTGTCACATCTAGGAAAGTAAACCCTACGTGGGCATGATATGCACATTGCAAGGGGTGTTGAGACCCACACACAGTCTGTCCGTGATCAAACAAGGCCAGGGCAGATAGCCTAGTATGAACCTATGAACCTATGATGATACAAATTGTGCAGGACACAAAGGATTACTACACAGCTGTCCTACCCGATAGTAGGAACCATGGTGGTAATCCAGAGATATGCTCTGCAGCACTCTAATATCACAAACAATACACCAAACCCACACACATTACCAACATCCTACCTAACAGATTCTTTGCAAACTCCCCACCAAAACCTAACTGCCAAATATCTATCCCAGGAGAGTGCTGGCCCCACAACATTGCAGATGCTGAGGTAACAGCCAGCATCCACAAAGCACAGCACACAGAATCAATGGTACCAGATGGTGTCCTGGGTTGTGTCCAACAAGTACTGTAAGAAGAATGGAACAGCAAATAGCATTACTGTGCACTATCAGTCCTACCACAGGATATGTACCCAAAGAGCGGTGTACAGCAACAGTGGTCCCACACCACAAAGGGGGTGCCTGAGTGGATACTGCAAACTATCACCCCTCAACCCTGAATATCTAGGTTGGCAAAGTAATGTAGAGGATGATCATGGATCCCATGAATAACGAGATTGGGTACCTACAGACATTGGATCCTACCCAGTGTGGCTGTCATAGGGCAGATTCTGACCCGTACACATGTCTGACGCATGTGAAACATGCATCAAGCCCAGTGATGTGGGGAATGTCGATCACACATCCTATCTGGACCTTGCTAAACCCTTCCATACAATACCCTAGTTGGCGGTACAAATAAGCTCACCAGCCTAACTATAAACCCCTATGCAAGTAGATGGGTTGCAAACCAGCTCAAGGACACAACTGACCTGGCAGACATGCTGTAGCCATGGCAGACTGCAAACCAGGTACAACTGGCATCCCAAAAGGCATGGTCCTGGGAACCCTCTTGTATGCTATACATGTCACATAGGTACAGGCCAACATGGAAGGACTCTGTCTGAACAGATTTGCAGAGGACGACAAACTGGCCACCATATCGGACCCTCCAACTGACACAAGCAACCTACAAAAGGCACACATAGAAACACACAAGTGGTGCCACAGCCATGTCAACAAGCTAAATGCAGAATAGGGTATAGTCAACCCCTGTGGAAACACAGTAGATGGCCAGAAATTACCACATAGGTGTTAACCCAGTAAGTACATCAGGAGCAATAAGAGACCTGGGGACACAAGGTGACACATATCCTGCATGTGACAACCATATGTCTGTAGTGGTTACAGAAACATACCATATACCCACCAAATCATGAAGGTAAGCACAGCTTGTTTAGGGTAGGTCAATGTGCCTCTCCAGTCATCCATCAGCAGCCTCACAATTGTGTACAATGGCCCTTCAGGGATGTACCATAGCAGACACCTGCAGCAACTGGAATGACCACACAAATACCCCACCAAGAGGATTGCAGAGCTGTAACAGATGCCATGTGTCGCCTAAGTAACTGCAGCTCCACACAGTGCCATATTGCCTGGCTGGAGGTGAACTGTGCCTGATGTATAGAGCCATGACCAACCTGGTATCAATGGACATTTGGCACCATGTAAACACTGAATGCTGGTGACCTATGCAGCTGACAGGCCTGAACCCCAGCACAGACATAAACAGGACATGCTGTACTGATTGGTCCACAACCCAGAAGCTCACTCCACTCACGACTAAACTCCCACTACAGGATATCCAGGGAGTCCTTCAGTGACCATCATCCAGAGGAATCATGATGACTGGATGGGTGATGGCAGGTGTACCCTGGATATCACCTGTATGTCATGGGTAGACAGAGGCACAGCACACTGACCGTGACATATGTCATGGCAAACACCAGTAAATGTGTGTTGAAGGACAAACACTCTCTGACTAGCATTACAAATGGACTAGGGCACATGGCCATTGTTTGTCACTGTCCACACAAGTTGTGGAATACATTAACAATGTCGAACAATCATGTACTAAGCTGTCCATATCTGAACAAAATGCAACATGGTCAAATCTGCACAACTGGCCCTCAACCAGTCTGGTGTGGTTACTATAAACATTACAAGCAGTGATAGGACTGAAACCGATTATACTGTCCACCACAGTGAAAGTTTTGCACCAGTACACTATACAACAATATAACTGTTTGGTCAGCAGGAAAGGATGATGACAACTGTATGCAAACTATCACATGGCGACCCTGCAGACACAGCATAATGCCTGTTAGGTTCAGACACACAGCAGTTGGGCAGTAAGAACACAACCTGATGTCCAACACTCAACTGTATATGTGATATATAGATGGCGTCCACACACAAACAGAAATGTGGTGGTCCACAGATCCAAACATAAGGAAAGGTCACACTGGGCATGCTCGCACACTTAGATAAATGACATGTGGCAGTCAAGAAGCCATAAAAACTGTGAACTGGGCATGCTCACACACTTAGGCCATGTCACAGTTCAGCAGGTGCACACACATATCTTGCATTACTATGTGTTAACACAGGAACCTCCCACAATACAGACATCTGCCCAGTGCACACAGTGAAGTTACAACAGAGACATAAGTAAAGTACTGGATCCCACTCATATGCAAACATCTCCCACAGTACACACATTGTTTATAGAGATAGGGAAGGCTATGGCAATAAAGACCCACAAACAGTATATGAGCAACAGATACATGCATCGGACAGGTAAACATATGGTCGTAGAGTGCAATACCTGACTGTTGTCCCTAGGGAATACAGAAGGCTATCCACAGTGTATTTGGCATCTGCCTCCACAGTACAGTAGGCCACTGTGCCTGTGCAGAGTTAATGCATATACTCTCCCCCTTACTGATGGATAGTAACAGATGTACATACCTCTTCATCTATAATGATGTCAGCACACTATACATATGTCAGGAGCAGAAATTATACCCAATAATGTGAATAGCGCGCTCCGCTACTGCGTCTCTAACAAGTGTCATAACATAGTTAGGTAGGGGTTTGAATCCTGCAAGTGCCCAGTGTGTGTGTGACTGTGTATGGGGGAGTAGTGTGTGCAATTCCATGTGTATGAGAAATGTCCCTTTTGGCAACTTTTACTACACAACACATGCTGCATATTCCACTGTCTAAACACTGATGATGTCAGCAACCTATAAGTACAGCAGGAGAAAGCAATCCCTTCAGTAATGCAAATAGCGCGCTCTGCTAATGTGTCTCTCACTAGTGTCATAACATAGCTAAGTAGAGGATTTGAATCCTGCAAGTGCCCAGTGTGTGTGTGACTGTGTATGGGGGAGTAGTGTGTGCAATTCCATGTGAATGAGAAATGTCCCTTTTGGCAAGTAGTACTACACAAAACATGCTGCATATTCTAATGTCTAAACACTGATGATGTCAGTACCCTATAAGTACAGCAGGAGAAAGCAATCCCCCCAGTAATGCAAATAGCGCGCTCTGCTAATGCGTCTCTCACTAGTGTCATAACATAGTTAAGTAAGGGTTTGAATCCTGCAAGTGCCCAGTGTGTGTGTGACTGTGTATGGGGGAGTAGTGTGTGCAATTCTATGTGTATGAGAAACGTCCTTTTTGGCAACCAGTACTACACAACACATGCTGCATATTCCACTGTCTAAACACTGATGATGTCAGCAAGCTATAAGTACAGCAGGAGAAAGCAATCCCCCCAGTAATGCAAATAGCATGCTCTGCTAATGCATCTCTCACTAGTGTCATAAGATAGTTAGGTAGGGGTTTGAATCCTGCAAGTGCCCAGTGTGTGTGTGACTGTGTATGGGGGAGTAGTATGTGTAATTCCATGTGTATGAGAAATGTCCCTTTTGGCAACTAGTACTACACAACACATGCTGCATATTCCACTGTCTAAACACTGATGATGTCAGCACCCTACAAGTACAGCAGGAGAAAGCAATCCCCCCAGTAATGCAAATAGCGTGCTCTGCTAATGCGACTCTCACAAGTGATCTAACATAGTTAGGTAGGGGTTTGTATCCTACAAATGCCATGTGTAATTTTGTCACACAGTTTGTCCATGTGTGTGGGGTGTAGTTCCCAATATTGCATGACATACATTATATCAGTAATGTCAATGCACACATGATGTATGTGTGTGCCACCTACACATATGTACCTGTGAACTGCAAGAGTTCCCATGTCCGAAGCCTGCCTCATGTGAATACATGGAATATGCATCAGACAACTGTATGACTGGGGTGTTCTGTGCAGGGGCTGCATGTGGTATGTGACTATACATTGTGGGTTGTAGATGGTGTCATCCCACCAGCGAGGGATACATGATTGGTCTGGAGCATATAGTCCACATGTTGGTGATGAACAGGTGCAGCATGTTGTCACCACTTGTGGGAGTGGTAACAAGTTGTTCCACAGCAATGCAGGGAATGAATGATAAGACACCTTCAAATAGGGTCTTGCAGCTAGAATAATCCTCACACTGTATGTTTGGGTAGTTGCAGTACAACCATATAATGGTGTGTGTAGAGACCGTCATATTCCCAGTGTTGTCAGGAAGGCCAAGTGGGTTTCCTGGGTATGGGAGTGTGGTGTGTGCCAGGCTATGAACCTGAAGGCAGTCTAACCCACTGTGTGTTGCACATGGAGAGGCTCTGATGCTTTGTGCAGTGCCACCAACCTAGGGGTGTGTGTATCTGAGGTGCCTTTGGATACATCCCCCTGTTCTGTTTTGGTGCATGTGTAGGGGATGACAAGCATGGTATCAGGAATGACCTGGCACTGATAGTGTGCACTTGGGAGCCTTGTACCAGGAGTATGTTACTGCATGGATATTGCTGTACCCCATGCTAAGGACAGTTTCCACTGCATGCATCTTGAGCTTTACACTGCTGCTGTTGAGTAGCATTGCTATTAGTGTCCCATCCTGTGTGCTACCTGTGTAGGTGGCTATGTAATGTCAGCCTTGCATACAAAGGCAGTATGTGTGTAGCAACAGCCTCTGCCAATATACAACGGCCCATGGGTGACAGGTGCAAGCTGTCCCAAGCAAAGCAATGTGGCATGTCCAGCATGTAATCCCACAATGACAGGCATTGGATCCCCTTTGGATGTCACTGAAAGATACGTTAAGTGCAGAAACCGATGATCCTGTCTACATATTGTGGCAGCATTCATGGTGAGGGTGAGATGCTACCCAAAGCCAGGGTCATACCAGCCTGTGCCACAACCTCAGAGAGCCCCTCCATGTCCCCTAACATGTAGTCAAGGGAGGTGCGTCAGAGGTCATACACACTGGCACAGACAATGACCGAGTCATACTGCTACATGCCTTGGAGTGACTGCTTTGCTTGTGTTATGTGGTGGATCATAGTGCCCGATGGGCATCTCAGCGTGACCATCACCTTGTTCAGCCTGGGAGCAGGACCACCATGTACGTGTCAATAGAGGTACCTCATACAACCGTAGCAGGTGTGTTGTCTAGCCGTATGGCCTGACACTGTTTGGCAGACAGGCTTTGTGAGCTATGTGTCGCATGTGCTCTGCTCTGGCATAATGTTTGCATGTGTGTCTGCTTTGCAGGTGTCAGCTGCTCAGGCAGGATGCTATTCTGAGAGCCCAATAATGTACCTGTGTGTGTCTGTGTTTGGATTGTGGTCGTGGAAGGTCTATGGGAGACTGGTACTGTATTCACTGTAGTATCCCACTCCACCTGACAAGGAATGCCAGTGCTGTGTAAACAGAGCTTAGCCCCCTGTTTGGCTATGTGGTTGCATCTCTCACATGTGTTGTACATGTATGGGAAGGGGAGAGGGTTGTCTGTGTACATGAGGCAGCTGTAACATTGCCACATGACTCACAGATTCGCCAACTGGACCTGAGAGTAGATCAACAGGTGACCTTTGCACATGCTACCATAGCATTGTGACTCCCATACTAAGTAACGACACATAGAGCCAATGGGGAACAAGGTACTCAAGGTGACTATGTGAGGGTGTAGTGCTCCTGAATTGTTAGTGCTGGCATATATGAATGCTGTCTTGAGCAAATGTGAGGTACGTCATATGCAATGTGTTACAGGCAAGCTACATGCAAACAGGACAAACAGTGACGTTCTGTCAAGTGACACATGGACATCAGTACAGTAAGCAACACAGATGTCACTAGGGATCCACAGAGGCACTGTATATCTGCACCACAGGTGGAATCAGTGTTTCAGGAACATAACAGGCAAACATGCATACAAACAAAGCTACAGTCAGCAGGCCTGTATGTAGACTATGCTACAACAAACAAGGTGTATGACTTCCAGTATGTAACAGTGCATATATGCAGGCACTCTAAGCCAGTACCCAGACATTCCCAGGTCAGACGGGCTGGGTCCAGCCACAACCCCCACAAGTGTATAGATCACGTACCTCCGTAATGTTGAATAACTGGCCTGATACCCAAGTGCTCATACCTGTAATAATACCCATGTCAAATAGACACTGAGCCCTCACTCAGCAGTTCCAGACGTAGTATGATGTATGCTATCTGTCCTGGCACCACAGTATCCTTGACATCTATGGACACTCTCCCTCCTGTCATAGTTAGTTCTGTGTTTTGGTGCTGTTATGCATGGTATGAGGTGTGACCTTGTAGTGCTAGTGTGCTCTTGTGAGCCCTGAACCTGCTGTGTAGTACTGCACAGATATCAACATCCTGAAACATCTGGATTGCAGAGTCGTGTGTGGACAGCATGCAACTCGCAGTTGACATGGCCATCATTGAGTATCAATATGTACATTGTTGTATCCTCTGTGCTACCTATGTAGGTGGCCATCCCTTCACAGCCCCAACACCAGTATGCAAAGATGTGCAGACAGAACACTGTGGTAATTAGTATGGGTGTACAAAACAATACAATGACATTCATACTGTAACTGCATCAGGCATGCTGGTATATACCCACAATGCTATAATTACACTGTACTGTTGTCAACATCATACTATTACAATACGTCTATGTAGTCACCCTGTGCATCAGCACCATGTTAACCTGTTCCTGCACCGATCTTACAGATTGCAGGACGTGGCACAGTTTCATCATATGCACAGGGTGTGTACCTGGTATGCCCGAGTCTGCCACTGATACAACCAATTGACATGTCTGTGTGTGTGTGTGTTGGTGCGGGACAGCAGTACAAGATGGGGCAATGTTGGTGCAGTGTGTGCGTGTATGCGGTAGCCCTAGGTGTTATCACTTTGCATGTATGTATGAATGCATACAGTCCCACCTCATGGCTGCCATATACAGGTGTTTGTGGACAGCCGCAGACTGTACCTGCCAGGACATACAGATCACTGTCTGTGGCCACGGACACAGTACCTGTGCCTGGCAGGGGTGCTACGGACCGTATCAGGTACCAATCCAGACTGGGTACTGTCATCAGAAGCAGGTGTTCGTTGACTGGAGACAGGTCCCTGTTGGGACTGTCCAGCACCACGTGCACGTGGCCTCCTGGGGCGGTCCGATGACAGCACAGACCCAGCATTGCTGGGGCTGCTGCTGGCACTATGTGAGCGGCCGCGGCCCTGTTGTCATCCGCAACGGCTGCCAGCTGCTGCTGTTGCTGGTATATGGCCACGTTGACACCTCAACCATCCACCATTGCCCTGGCTCATGGACATATAGTTGTGGAACAGATCTAATGTGTCCCCCCAACGTCTGTCAATGACCTCTGTGAAGTTGCGGATGGCAGCCGCAACATCACGCATACTGTCACTCATGGCTGTGCGACATGTTCTCAGCTCCCTCAGACCCTGTCTGGTGTACCGTTCCATACGTGACTGTGCCTGCATTACAGCCCGAAACATAGCTGGGGTTGAAAGACCTCTGTGGGCACATCTGACAGGGGCGGTATGCCCATGGATGCTCTCACGAGAACCCATGGACGTCTGCCTGTGCGGTACCGTGTCAGGGCCCTGGCCATGGCTGCAGTGTGGGAATGCATGTGCCACCAGTACCACATTACCTTGGTCAATGCCCACTGTATCCTGTCCATCATCTAGGGACATTGGTGACAAAGGATGTATTGGCAGGATGACTGTGCGCATTGATGGGTTCGACAGCTGTGTAGTGTCAATTGGCTGACCAATGATGGACCCTGGCACACCTACCTGTGCCATTACACAGGTATCATCATCACTATCCACAGCAGCTGATTCAGGTTCCCTGCTGCATGACACCAGAGCAGCACCAGAACCTGTGGGAGTAAGACAGGAAACACAGTTTACAATGTGTACACAATGCCACCACTGATGCACACATGCACACATGGGCACATGCACACATGGGCACATGCACACATGGACACATGCACACATGGGCACATGCACACACCTCAGTATATGAGATATCAACCCACAGACACAAACACACCTGCAATCAAACACATAGCACTACTGCTTCAGCCTATTATTACTATTAGTATACAGAGTAGTGAAGGTAATGGCATTACACACTCACCAGCATGGATAGGCGGACTTGCTGTTACACCAGAGGGACCTGCGGAAAAGAGACATTTATCATCAGTGGGCACAACTGTGCCATTGATACTGTGGGCATGTTACAGTTCAGTAGTGCAACAGTTAGCTTCCACAGGTGTACTGCAGATAATGAGGTTATCACTAATGCACAATAATTACCAAGATAACAGCTACAAATCGAGGACACACCCCACACATGCATAACCTAACAGTGTACAGAATGGTCACTATACACATGGCATGTTACCTGCACGCTCTGTGTCCTGCTGCTGTGTGGCTCCAGCCTCCATCATTACACATGTATGCTGTTGCTGCTGTGCTAGAGCCACAACACTCAGGAGTAGTCCCTCCAGTCTGGTGAGGGGGGATGTCTAGCCACCCCACCACCTGTGGCAAGCTGCTGCCTGTGGATATCCGATGCACGCTGACGGACATTTCTAATTAAATCACTGCAGTGATGGCGTACCTGCTCACATGTCCGGTTATGTGTGCCTATGTCATTTACCCGACGGACCAGGTCTTGCCACAGTGCAGCCCTCTCCTGCTGGTACTGGCTGGTGCGGGAAAAGAGTACAGCGAAATCCCGCACCAGGCTCTGGTGTATCTCCTCCTCTTCTGCAGTGGAGTAGACTGGGTTCTGCTGGTGAACCATGTCCCTGAAAAGGAGAAGGGAAATATGTCAGCAATATCTGTCAGCAGACTATAGCACACATAATACACATTATACTTGACTGCAGTGATATAACTTAGGCACCATATATAGCATCTGTCTGTCTATTGGGGGATACACATGTACATGTCCAGATATCAGTGCTCATCTGACAACTGTGCAACAGTACCTGGCACAGTCCATACAACAGACTAGTATACTGCAGCAGTCAACGCACTGTTTCAGGTACAATACACAACCTCACACTAGGAGTTTGAATCAAGGTACTGCATGGGGAACATTATCAGCCCATGCACTGCACACAATGCACGTTACATATTTCACTGGTACTGCAAACTACTCTTACTTGCCATAACCTTACCTACACCACAGTGACATACACGGTAACACAGTACAACATATGGCAATGTAGTATGTGTTGATCGCAATACCCCACACACCTGTCTCGGCCTCACACCAAGGACACACACTACCATGACAGACAGACAGTCATGGTGAGCAATCACACCAGTACACAACATGCACCCAGTCACTAGCACACTCATTCCACCTCACATATTCCATTTGCAATGTGTTAATGGGTGTGCATTGCGTCCTAGGTAGGTAGTGTGCTTTTGGTCCTGGGCCTACAGCAGCATAATGTTATGCTACCCTGCCCCTTGTGACACATGTGTTATGATCGTACCTGCTCCTTACAAACAGTTACACAGGGTGACTCATATGGCATATTACCTATCAGCATAACATTCAGCAGGGGTATGTCTGACATCTACTCATGGGGAGGCTTGCTTCTTAATTCTGTGTGGTCTACTACAGGGTATGTCATATCTGTGGGTGGGGTCCCGTACCTCCACCATGTGCTCTATACTGCAGTGACAAGGACGACAGACGTAGGTAATTTGTGTTGTGGATGTTGGAGGTGTTACCATGGTTGGGAGACAACTGTCATGGGTGTGACCGAACTATGTATATCCAGCAGTGGTAACCTATATGTACGTAGTCTGTGTGCGTTCTGTGGTGTTTGAGTGCATTGACACAGTTACTTGCATATGTCTGTGTCCTTCACCATATCTGTAGCTGTCATGGGAGGTACATACCGTGTATGACATTGTGGGGTGTGGAGGGGTACAGTGACCTACATGTCCATAGCTGACACACCATGTCCACTGGCACATTCCATGTACAGGTATTACAGGACTAGTGTGCCACTGTGTGTATCGATGTGGAGCCTATTGTACACTTGTTGACCCTGTTCCCCCCTGACACATGCAGTGGTGGGCAGGCATGTACATATGTGGTGGTTACTGGTGTCAGTATTTTTGAATGGGGTATGGTACTCCAGTATCCACACTGGTGTTCACTCCATGCCTGTGACACCAGGCACCTGTAGCAAGACATCTGCACACATGTGCCTCACACAGTCTATATATGTATATATGTATATATATGTATTGATATATTTATATCTGTATATGGATATATATCTGTTTGTATATATGTATAGATCATATGTATATATAGATGTAGATATATACATATAGATGTGGGGAGAGAGGGGGAGAGAGTGAGAGAGACACACAGGGTGAGTGTGAGGGGGTAGGACAGAGAGTGAGAGATAGTCATATACAGACATATCTGTTGTCAGTCAGATCTATCTGTATATGTGCAAGTCTCTACAGATATCTATATATGTATGTGTGTATTACATATATCTGTACATACATATTCTACCAATCTCGATGTCTGTGCAGTAAGTGAGAACCTGGTTCAAGGCTCCTGAGAGCACACCAGCGGTACCAGGCTATACCCCGTATCATGCATTTTGGCCCCAGGACTCGGGACAAAACAAAAAGGGAGGGGGTGTGTCCATATTCATGGAGGACCCACACACACCTCCAGGTTAGTGGCAACACATGAAGCATCACAGACCATCCAGGTGCAGATAACCGTAGGCAAACCTGCTGTACAACTGGTAGCATGTCACAGACCACCCTCCCGATCTCAGGGACCACAGTCGGACTTCCTGTAGACATTGGAGGATATGAATGTCCCACCACACACCATCATATTGGGATAGTGCGACTACCCTAACATACACTGGGTGCATTATTCTACCCCAAACACCCTAGCCCAAAGGTTCCCGGTATTCACTATGTCAAATGCAATGGAACAGCTAGTCACCTCTCCCACAACAGGAGGTAATATACTAGACCTGATCATCACAAACATGGGGACAATGTGCTACACACTGGAAGTATACCCCTCACTAGTCACATCACAGACTAATCACCCTGGATATACATATCCCACCTCCCCCACAACATAACAGACTACAGTGGGAAACCTCTCACATGCCGACTTTACACGTCTTATAACCGAGTTGGTATCCTTAATGCCCACTGGCCAGTGTAATCCACTTCCCACAATGCAGACACCCTCACATATGCTTCTACAGACATCTCCAAGAATGCATGGATCATGCAATCACAAATGGAACCATGACCCTCTCCACCAAGGGCAGGCGTCCTGTCTGGTGGACCCCAGCATTGAACAACTTGTATAACAACAGATGGTAGCTACTGCACGGCAGAGGATACTTCCATAGAGCTCCGGCATCTCTCATCAGCAGTAGTAGAAAGATAGGTTTTGTCGTTCAAACATGCAAGGCTAACAATGAGAGGGAAATTGCTATGGTCACTACAGATACCACAAGGCCTTCCTCTGCTATGTTACACACCTGGGTGGGAACCCTCAGTTGTGTTCACAGTTAGTTCACAGTGACATACGCTACACTGAACACACAGATAATGCCAACAGTCTGACAGACAGGTTCAGTGCAGGTTTCTACACTCCTTCACCCACACATGTGGAATTACTTATCCCAGCTGACTGTAACCTCCCTGTCATCTCAGATGTCCAGCTGGGAACCACCCTCAGCGGAGCTGTAAACACAGCAGCAATGGGACCCAACAGTATTGCAGGTTGCATGCTACGTGAACTGCAAGAGGAGCTACACATGCACATTACATGCTATTCAGCCATAGCCTTACTACAGCATATGTACCTGGACACTGGCATACAGCAACAGTAGTCCCACTCCACACAGTAGGCACCTCTACAGACCCTGTTAACTACCGCCCCATAAGCTTAACCAGCCTGGTCTGCAACACTATGGAAAGAATCATTATGGTACCCATACACAGAGACATTGGGGACTTAGACACTTGATCCCACCTGGTTTGGCTTTGTAGAGGGCAGATCCTGCCTTATGAACCTGGTTGACCTTTTCAAATCAGTCACTATAGCCATTGCTGAGGGCATAGCGGTCCATACAGCCTATCTGGACTTGCCTACAGCATTCGACACAATACCGCACTCTGCCATCATAGACATGATCAACAGCTAACATGTAAATCCATATGTCACATGATGGGTTGCAAACCAGCTAACGGATAGAAACCCTATAGTCAACCTCACTGGTGCCATGTCAGACTCAGAGCCAGTCGCATGTGGTGCCCCACAGGGCTCTGTCCTGGGACTACTCATGTTCGGCATATCATTCTCAGATGTGGAAGCAGACATGGGAGGGTAGTGGCTGACAATGTTCAAAGATGACTGCATACTAGGCGCCATAGGCAATACACCTGCTGACACATACATCCTACTGACAGGCCTCACGGACACCAACAACTGGTGGCAGAGTCATGGCCTGACACTGCATGCCAGGTAATGTATACTCATACCCTTTTGGACGGACAAGGTACCTACATATTATCACATAGACAATAACCCACTGAGTACAGACAAAGTAATCGGAGACCTGGTGACACTGTGCAATGCTGACCTCTCATTTGACACCCACGTTGCAGAAGTGGCTGGATGGACTTCCTACCTTGCCCACCTTATCATGAAGGGATTCACATCCACATCAAAAGGGGACATTGTACCCTTATACTCCTCCCTTATCAGGCCCATGACTGTGTACTATGCCCCATTTGGTATGTACCTCACCTGGCACTTGCAACAGCTAGGGGGACCCCATGAGTACATCACCAGGTGGATCAAGGGTCTGCAACAACTGTCATATGCTGCCAGACTAACGTAACTCATGCTCTATTCCATAGCATATTGCCTACGTAGGGGTGATCTGTGCCTGATGTAGTAGGCCATGTCCAATCTGGTAGTGATGGACATGTTCCACCTCATACAATCCAAATCCATCAGAAGCACGACAGCTACGGATTTAAACCTCAGCACACATATGAATAGGACATACTGTAGGGACAGATCCATCACTAAGAGGCTTCCCATACTGTGGAACAGAATCCCAGCTCATGTTAGGCAGAGACCCTCACTGACACTCTTCATGTGCATTCTAGACAAGTGGATGGGAGATCATAGGTTTACAGCAGGGGTCTTCTCTGTGTCACTACTAGACAGAGGCACAGTACACTAATGCTATTATGTAGGGGGGGGGTGTTCACTCTGTCACTACTATACAGAGGCGCAGGTTTCTAAATCTATTCTATACACTGTCTGCAGATTGCCTAGTACTAAACTATGCCACTGTGAAACTATATCTGTCAATGTATTTCTACATCCCTCTCTATGTATACACATATGCATATTATATATATATATATATATATATATATATATATATATATATATATATATACATACATATCTCGATATACATACGTATACACATATTTTATACATATATATACACACATATATATATATATATATATATATATATATATATATACATACACTCCTTTTTAGGTCCACATATGTATACACACAGTAACGTACTGCTGAACACCCATTACTGTACCACCTACTTGTACATTGCACTACAACCTCCATTGCTATGTGCACATAGCTACCATCACATACATATGTATGTGGAGCCTTCAGTGACAGTTTCAGTATGTCCCCGTCCCTATGCACATCCTCATATATATAGATACAGACCAATAACACATCTGGAGGGTTCACAGTATGTAGAGTATTATAGTACTACTTTACATTACCTGTGTTTGTTGCAGCTGTTTGTGTAGGCTTGCAGTTGCTTGGCCTGCTGTCTGCCTCTTTGCCTTGATGTTTCAGGTTTGTTATTTCTTTCTCTTTCTTTCTTTTTTTTTATTTTCTCTCTCTCTCTCTCTCTCTCTCTCCCTCTCCCTCCAGCAGGTGCAATGACAGTATTGCATGTGTGGACTGGGAGTGCAGGATGCTTTTGTAGGTATCGGCACATGTCCATGTGATGGCCTCTGCACCAATTGTTAGCCAGCATTTACTAATTGCATGCAGCCTGTTGTGTAGTGATTGCAGTTCTCACTGTGATTACAGGCCTGTGCTATAAAAAGATCTGTTAGGTAGGCGTAGCCCTTTCAGATTATCAGGGTGGGGACCATGCTGGTTTGCTGTGGACACTGTTCTGTGAGTGTAAGGGTTGGTATGTCTCTCATATTTCAGGCTGTGTTGTAGACACTGCAATGCATGTTGTTCTGTAAGCTTCTGTTAGTACATTTGGCAGGATGTTAGTGGGGCACAGTTGACATTTGTTTTTACATCAGGGACATCCCTGTAACTCAGTCACAGTTGCTATGTCTGAACTCTTAACTATTCAACTATGGCTGTGTTTATCCTGCTCTGAGTATGTGTGTGGCTTGCCAGATGGTACTGTGACATTATTACCTAGTAGCTACCAACTAGCATGACTGTTTCTCAGCACACGGTACTATTTTACAAATCCACTAGATTTGACAGTAAATATACATGACATGCTTTGTGTACTAAACTTGTATATTCCCTTTAAATTAATTCCTACTATTTTATGATATATTTCTTTCAGCACAATGTTCTTGTATAGCACTCATGGCTTAGTGATAAGTCATGCAGACTAGTGTTTCCAAGGTCCTGGGTTCGTGACTGAGGCAGGTATTTTATTTTGCTGCTGCGAAAACTACAGGCCTTGTCATTCAGAGTGACTAAGGCACTTTTAAGCGGGTTAGCGCTGGTTTGCACGGAGGTCACGCATGCGCACTGCCGCTTAGCTTCTCAAGACACCCGCTTACTACTGCTTAAAAGTGCTTACTCTCGCGCACACCCGCGCTATTTTCTTTGAAAGAAAAGAAAATGGGGAGATAGGAAAGTGGTGAAAAAGGGGTCACAAAGAGGGTAGGACAGTAGGGAAACAAGCTCGGGTTTTGCAGGAGGGATGTAGGTAAGGCCCATAGCTGCCCATTTCTTCGTCAGCAACAGCTGTGCATATGTTTGTAATTTGGTGTGACATTTGAAACCTTCCACCCCGGAGAGAGGTGTAAGGACAACAATAATACTTGTTGTACAGCCAATTGTAATTGCCAGTTTACATGTCCAGCAGCCATGTGTGCAAAATGGGCAGCTATGTATGGGGCGTAATTTTTTTGTGGGTACAGAATGCCCTTTTTTTTTTTTTTTCAGGTGAGAGTGGTATGTCAGGTACAGGAAGTCGGTATAGCTGGGGAAGGTAGGTTGGGTAGGTTAACAGACAAGACAAACAAGACGCATACAGGGGCGGTGTATGACACATGTGGGGGGGTTACACAATTGACGGGGATGGATGTTTGGATATCTCGAGCCCATGAGCCCACAGATGGCAACAGTGGAACTGAGATCCCCACCCATGGGCAGTTGCCACTGTGCCTTCACTGCCCAGGACGGGGCTGTGTAGGCCGGGCAGCAGGCACGCCCATGAGTTGTGCCACCCGTGCCTCAAGCTGGCATAGGGGCCCAAGCACAGCGTGCCGGATCTCCCTACGTACCACAGTCCAGACACTATGGAGGGTGAGTGGATGTTCTCCGCCGGCCACGCTTGCACAGGGGGGACGAGCCCCATCCCCTGCAGTGCTTCCACCCACAGGTGGCACAGGGCCACCGGAGGAGGGTCCGGCCTGGGCACTACTGCCAGGTGCACTCGCCAGCTGAGATGGGAGAGGTAGGTCCTCTGGAACCCGCCTTCCCTGTCGTCCTATGTTTTGCATTATGTTATGACAGTTTGGGTTAGTAACGTACAATACCATTCACAATTAGTTGTAACAGCATGCATTAGTATTCCCATTAACCAAACACCCATAAATTCAAGCCATTGAACAGCAAGCAAAACACATGCATAATTTGAACAGCAATACACAATCCAACAACATGCAGGGTTGATTGATGGCAACAGGCTATCAGGTTTGGATGTATGAACAGGGCAGATGCATCAACGTACATGCAAATATGTATGAACCAACAGGACAAATGTCCAGGGGTGCACATACCAATTTCACGAGGAATGGATTATTTGTGGTTATAGGGTAGGGTGAAGAAATATTTAATTAACAACTTCAAATACCAATACATATGCTGTACATTTCTACTAGCCGCAGATATATACACACTACAGTTCTGCCTACAGTTTCCTATGTGATAACTACTTCAGGTTGGTGATAGGAATGTTACTGCTACATCAATATACATTTCATATTTATTCATACACATTCATATCTGGCTCTGTTCAGCTACATCATCCTGCTACATTTGCTTTATATAGCTATAGACAACTGTGTATGTTTGGTATTTCAGACAACCATACTATCTGCATATTGTAGACTGAGAGCAACATATCCAGATTTTGGGACACACATTCCAGCTGCAGTACTGTTTTCAACACATGTTGCTGTTTGGTTCTGCCTGTCACATTCATTTCATTCTGTACTGACTGCAGTATACTTTATTCAGGAGTTATTACTACTTTATTGGTGGATTCATACCTCTTTCTCACACTCTCTCACTTGTTTTATTTTTGCAATTCAGGATGGTACTTAATTCTAGGCTTTATTGACATATTTTACCTTTAGTTATAACAATCCTTTCCAACAGTCTCACTTATGTCATGATTCTGAATTTCAACAGGGATATATTTCACACATGTGTTTTACTCAGCTTCTGCAGCTGTACTTTTCAGCCTGCTGCAGGTTATGTACTATTATATTACAGGTGGGACATCTTTATTTCAGACTTGTTTCATTTTTATGTTTGGATTACAGGCTGCATCACACTTTTGTAATCAAGCAATACTTGCAAACCCTCACACTGTTACTTGCACATTTTATTAATTAGTGACTACACTGCGCTCTTTTGCTAACTGTCATACTTATATATTTATTTACAGTTACAGGGAGAGAATTACTGACCTGCCTGGTGGTGCAACCGCACCAGCCTATCGCCATAGGCTCGACGGTTCGCAGAACAGACACCTGCAGCTGTAATATAAATAAAGTAACATTGGAATACACATCTCCATAATATCAGCTAGGTTAATTTCTTACATAAATAATTACATGTAACTTACTCAGTAGTGGGGCGTTGGGCATTTGCCGGGCCTCCTGGATCCAACGGTTCAGTTGGTCCTGCTTCCGTCTCTTCAGGTCCGCATGGTGGTGACGGACCTGCTCACCAGTCCTTGGTATTCCTGTGGCACTGGTGAGATCATGTGCCAACCGGTCCCACGCCTCAGCCCTATATGCTCCCCACAGGACCTGGCCCTGCATGAGTTGGGCCTCATGATTATGGACGAGGAGCCAAACCATATATTTGGACTCCTCAACGCCCCACCTCTGTGCTCGGACGCAAGTACCCTCTCCTACACCTGACATCCTGGCTGCAAGTCGGTTCTACAATCGGCTATGCTGTGTATTCCCGCCTATGGGGCTTATATATGCCGTTTTTCCCGCACTTATCTGTGATTGGCCATTTTGGAATTGTATCAGCTTCACAAAACCTGCTTTGTCATGCTCCTCTTTCTATTCATTCCTATATATATGCTATTACTGCATTTCTAAGTGCAACTGTCATGGCTTAGTGGTTCAGTACTTTGACTATGGTGCATGGTATCCTGGGTTCGAACCTGGCCATTGCTTTTTATATTTTATGACTGTCTACACAGGCTAGGAGGTGTATCTATGTAAAGGCAGTTTTCATACAGCTTGCTCAATGTTGCCCGTCGGTTAGCTTGTTGGCGTGGTGCGCATCTCCGCGCAAACGGATCACGCTGGTTTACGCGTGGTTTGTCTGTCAGCACGCATATTACGCTCACCTCAGCTACAGGCACACAGTTTCAGCGTGTTAAAACACTGCTCAACCCCGGGCACTCATTTTACACCTATTAAAGCACTGCTCACCTACGGGCACTCATTTTACACCTGTTAAAACACTGCTCACCTACAGGCAGTTATACTCAACTTGTTAGACTGTAGCTCAGCTATAAGCACATCTGACATTTTTTTTTATTATCTCACATTTCTTCAAAATACATGGCCCATTTCATTACATTTTACATAAAATATAATTTTATATGTGTACATATATGTCAGGGACTTCTTTCATGCTTATTTCATTAAAAATAAAAATTGATGTTGTGGGGGCTCGAACGATGACTGCCTCCTCTTCACCCAACGTCTCTACCGCTACGCTATTGCTTCTTGGCCTACTTTGCATATTTAGTTCTTATATGCTTTTCCACTGACTGCTAACTGTGGCTAAGCGCCGGGCACGCCCGCGCAAATGAGCGCACTCATGGGCAAACATCTTTACAACTTATAAAAAAAATATAAGATGTTCATTTATACATTTTATGTTCATAGTCTGTGGGGGCATGTGTTGTGTTGTGTTGTGTTCATTCACATTTCCACGGACTCTGTCATTGGCGTTTACTTTCGGGACTTTTACTCTTCTGGGGGCGTGTCCGTTTGCAGGGATCACCCTACGGACACGCCCCCTACCATCTTACACGGACCGTGTTAGCCTTAGGTGTGATTCAGCATGCCCTCATGCATATGCATGACATGCTGACGTCACACCGTTTAACTGCAGCCTCCATGTAAGCCTTGTAACTCTTACACAGAGGCTTCGTGAATCCTGCCCTTTATATCTGATACAAGTTCAGTAAGATACAGATTCCATTTTGTTTTTAATTTCTACAGAACCTTTTCTATTGTAGGGTGCATTTTACATTAATTCTCTGCTCATTCAGTGTTGTAAATGACACTGGTAAATTTCTACTGACGAGTTACCACATACGGCACACAGGACACATAAACATCTGAAATGCTGTTTCCAGTAACAAAGTCTAATAAAATTAAAGCTGGATATTATTACATTGTTATTTTATTTAATTTTTAGTTGGTTTTAAAACAATAGATAAATCAATAATAAAAGCAAATATTTACTTAGGTCCACAACTGATCAAAGTTATACATATTAACAATAATTAATATTTTTCAAGCAATTCTTAAAATTTAAATGTTTTTTTTTTTTATGGAGTGTAAATAACTGTAGTTTAGAACAAAAAGCAAACCTTGTGTTCCTTTTCATGTTACCCACCTGAGCTTAACAGCTTGTGAATTGTGGGAAGAGTTGGAAATTGGTCTTTCTGGATATGGTAACAAGGAACATCAGTTTGAGTTTCTTGAGACAGCTAAACTGCTGTGTAAGAAAATCTGATTTTCCTCCCCAAGTCACCCCTATTCCTGCTGTATTTTTAACCCCAGTGACTACTAAGTCATTGCCCTTTGTGTTCATTTAACTTTATAAACCCATCCCACTCCTAACTTATTTGCTTCTATTGTGATAACTATAAGACCATACCCTGAAGTACCTCCCCTTAAAGAAAATTACCATTTAATTACCATTCAGGACATATTTTCACATCCTCTAGTTACATAGTCCCATATGCAAAACTTTAGCCCTTTTCCAGCCTATTTTTAAAATCTTTCAGAAGTGCTAAGAAGTAATATTGTTCTACAAAGAAGAAGCTAACAGGTGAAGCAAAGCAACTCTAATTTGTTAAAAGCAAAGTTAATGTAAAACTTAACAATTAAGTGGTTCTTTAACAAATATGAAACTATGTTTTGGCTAGCAGTACACAATCTTTTATTTCAAGCAGTATGTCACTAATAGACAAACAGCCTCACTTGTAAACTGTCACCAGCAAACCTACTGGGTCAGCATATACACCCACCCATATCTACATGCAGAGAGTTTCTGAATATGCCAAAAATGCCTTACCTCTCCCTCGGGAAGCCATAATCTTATTAAAAAAAAAACAAAAAACAGAACCTTATGTATTGGATGCAGATTATCACATATATACAGTTACCATAATAAGAAAAGGATTATACTTTGGCCTCCCAGACAACCCAAACATAAACTCTCTATTTATGCTAGGCTGCTTTGTGAGTAGCTGTGAGTACTTGCAATCAAGTGGATAAATATGAACGTTTTGCATCCGACTGATAACAAATGAGCATCCTAAATGCCCAGCTGCTCAGATGTGAATTGAGTGAGATAAATTGACAGATATATATATATATATATATATATACACACACACACACACACACACACACACACACACACACACACACACACACACACACACACACACACACACACACATATATATGGGTGAACAAGTTGAATGCAAACACAGTGTAAAGAAAATCATCCATATGTAACTTATGTCCAGAGGTCTGTGCCTTGGAATAGAGTTCCCCTCTCCTTAAGTCTTCAGTGAGACTCATGGAGCATTTATGGTGCCAAGACTGCTGTCCTACAATGTTTAGTGTAGGGCATATACTTTAAGTGGGAGGAAGTGTACGCAGTGATGATGGCTGCCCTGAGAGTTCACATTGAGGTGGATTATAAGTGAGAGAGGAGAAACAGTCTTGAGTACTGAAAGATTATACCAAATCTAGTATGTTTTAATAGAGGTGGGTCATGAGGAACAGCATAGCAGTCTAATATGATCTTCTTGAGAACTGTGCCTTTCCCTGTGGTGACCTTCTGCGCTTTTACGGTAATGTATCTCACAGCCCTCCTCAGACCTAGAAGGTGTCCTGGAATTTTGTTGTGACTGTGAAGAAAAATAACCTTCTCTCAGGTAACCCCCTGGACACTGCATACAGTAGGGGAAATACACCAGTCAACATTTATCGGAGCAAGATAAACTAATTTTAATCCCCTATACTAATACATCAGCCTAGAAAGGTATTTAATCAAGCTGTACCATCACACTTCTCGACTGTCCAGATTTTCACCTCATATTTTTGGTCCTTTCTTCATAAAATGTGTGGTTTTCTGGCAAATCACTAAAGTAATTAAATAATAACAGAAATTTGAGTTTCAGACTTCATCATACTTCTCAACCACTTAGCACAAGAAATCGAGAAAGAACCTAAAATAATTGGGGTGCTCAGTCCCCAAAATAGGGACAGATTTTAAATATTGCTTTTATAAATGTAGGGGTTGAATAACTTAGAGAGTTGCTAGATTAACAAGATTTGCATTAACATGCAGTTTTGAAGGATATGAAGTCTGAAACTTAAACTTGTACGCTATTATTTAGTGAATTCAATCCTCAAGAGATTCTCCAGAAAATCACAGATTTAACGAGGAACACACTAAAAATAGGAGACAGTTGAAAGATCTGCATATTTCAGAAAAATGCATGCTAACTCAAAACCTGTTATTCCAGCAACATTCTAAGTTAATAAGAACATATTACTTACTCCTATTACGCTGTGGCGACCCCTAACCGCTAACCGGAAAAGCCGAAAGACACAACAACTTTCTCCTATTACTTCTGTTACTAACCCTTCAATCTGTCAGACAACCGTAGCTCGATTTTTCTTTGCTCGAGAATTAGGAACAAATCAAATTATGAAATAAAAAATGAGTAACAAATGGTTCCAGATCATCGAGACTTTTTTTGACATTGTTCACTTTACGAAGTATTGTTATACTAAGATATTCTGCATTACTGTGAGCTTTCTGAGGTCTAATACATCTCTCGTGATACTGAGTAACTTTAATCTTCAATAACCAACCATTAACAAAAGTAAAAGTATTAAAAAAATATATATTTTTTAAAAAGAGCAAACTACTTCCGGACTAGCGTTATAGGGCTGGACTCGAATTTACCAATAGTAGGAGACGGTTGCGGAACGTACACTAATACAACGCCCATTTGGGTGAGATTGTCCCTTTAATAACCATAATGAGTGGTTGTTTCTAATTCCATTAGCCTGACGGGATTTCTGTGCAGTGATGGCAGGTAAGTATTGCGTTCTCACGTCAAACATTTCTTTTTTTTGTATGCCTCGACATGTGTTATCCATGAGTTGCAGAAGTTCAGGTTAGCTAGGGAATTATGCTGACACAAGTTGAAATGTGGCTAGAACATTAAATTACGATGCATTTTATTACAAGTATTTATGAAAGGAGCAATTTTGAAGCTCGAAGTCCAGAATATTGAGCTATACCGTTTATAATACTCGAGTATTGCACATGTATGATGCAAAATTCTGCTGGTATGAGAAAACTGTACGAGTAGCATAGCTTCTTATTTGCATGCTGTTTGACTAGGAAACCAAAACAAATGGAACAATTTGTATAAATCTGAAGTCTGAGATTAGCTAGACATTCACACCTTTTATTCAAGTCTTAAACAATTTCTCCATCCATCCACATTAAAAAATGTGCATCTCTCCAAATACTATCATCTGTCCCCTGAAGTCACTTTCAATAATTTTCAGCTATTGTTCACAAAAAAAACAGTAAATGTGTTTTTAAATGACTAAGCTTCTCTTTAAGATTTATACACTCCTGTGTTATAGGTATTCATTTTAGATGGTTCTTGACATATTTTGATATGTTTAAGTAACATTCTTCAACAAATGAAAACATAAGTTTTAAACTCTAAGGAAAGATCAAAACTATGCATGTAATTTTAAATCATTCCAAACTATTTGAGTGGTCAGCTTTATTCCCTTACCATTTCAATCAGACTTACTGATGCCCAGGAGGTGCACTCTGGCTGTCAGACTGTGATGCCCAATCTCAGAGATAACATAGAATGTTATAATGCAAGTTGTCTTGCAACTCTGACATAATTCCAGGGGGTTCATACTGAGCCTTCAGGCCTATTCTCTGGCCAGCTTAAGGCTGGAATCTTGGCCGTCAAAGCCGTGCACCCTCTGCCTCAGTTTTACTCTGTTTCTCACTCAGTTCTAGGCCTGTCCCTGTAAGTAGCAGATCTGGAAAACATAGTGGGGCTATTACATCTAACGTTACAGGAAAACACAAAAGCATGAAGATCCCTGTTTGAAAACGGAAGTATCCTTTTCAACAGCTAGTGTGATCAAACTCAAAATGGGAGTATCCTTTTGAAACTCTAGTGTGATCATACTCTTTGTCAAGTGGGTGTTCACCTGAACTCTGGCCAAAATGGGCTTTTCTTCTTTCTCCATTTCTCTTTCTCTCATTTAGCCATCCAAATTGCCTCTTTTCCCGTGGACCTACCTCTGTCTTATGCACATGTACCCCAACTAAGAGGCTCTGCCTGCCTCCTGTAACCTTATTTTTTTTTCTATTTAGCCCCACCCCCTTACTTGATGTGTGACCTATGCTCTCAGACCAGGTTGCACTTTTATTGAATTTGCTAAGAAAAATACTAATGAGTGTATAGTGAATGCTTAGCTGTGCCCTTGCTCTGAACAGTGCTGTTCATGGCTTACTTATAATTTCAGGTTTATTCTTGCTCTGCAGTATATTTATTGATGCTCTTAATAATGTTGGAGCTGTTTGTAGATTCAAATGTTGTTTTGATTAGGCAAGAAAAATATGCACTCACCTTTGTTGAAAAGACTAGCAGTTTATTCAAAGATAAGGTTGCAGTCTTGCATTTATTATTACTTTTTAATCCATTCTGATTTATACTTTCAAGCCATTTAGACTAGACTAAACTAAACCAAACCAGTCGTACATTACCAAATGTGTACTATAAGACAAATTAGTAAAAGCATACCTCGACACAGTAATCGCCAATGACAAATCTTTCAGTACCATTTCACCATAAGGATAATATTTTACTGTTATAACTGACTTCAATAACTGATTAAATAGCTGTTGTCATTCTAGAGGGGTCCAGCATGTGTCATTGTGGGATGAGATGCTCAACAGTTCAGCTTGCTTCACTAAGGATGGCCTACACTTGATTTGAGGTGTCCTCATGCTAGATAAAGCAGTTGCTGCACCTAGTGCTTTTTAAGGCACAGCCCAGTTGATGGATATTGAAAATTTCAGCCCCCCCCCCCCCCCAAATCTAGTCACATTAAGGTAGCTGTCCTCCATGCCTGAAGTTTGAAAAATAAGTCTGATATTGAGGCGCTCCTGCATTTGTAGGGAAAATGTTGTCTGTGTAGTTACTGAAACTTGGTTTAAATGTAACAAGCGCCAAAGGAATATCAGCAAAGTCTAAAAAAGGTAGTCCTTTCCCATATACTACGCATTGATCAGGCCATTTATATAGTACAGTGTCCCCTTTGTATATCACTAAACATCTCAAGCAATTAGCAAGATACTGTTGGTTCCCAACTAAAAAAAAAAATTGCAGTTCTAAAGTCACTGAGCTACCAAGAGAGGCTTGAAGCTCTGTTACTTTATTCAAAGTCTTATAGACTTTTGAGGGGAAATCCCAATCTTGTTTAAAGCACCATTAGAGACCTGATTGTCCTTGACCTCCTGTTCCTCCGCAGGTCCATCATGTCCGCCAATACTGGAGCTAGAATTCTAAATCTTCTTAAACAGATAAAACATGGTGGATGAACAGGTTTATAACCCAACATCTCCCAAACGTCTGGAATACACTTGCCTTTGGTTCTTAAATAGTGCAACTCACTGTTTTCCTTTAAACATAACCTACATGACTGGATGGTTATCCCAGATTTACTCAAGGTAATTAGTTTGGAACGTCAGGCACTCGGCCATGGTTTCAATGACTCTTTCGAAGAACTCTCTCTCTCTCTCTCTAATATATATGTGCACGTCCCTCTCTTGTGTGTGTGTGTGTGTGTGTGTGTAATATATTTCACTTCATAATATCAAAAGTTAATAACATCTAACTGCAAAACAGCGAGACCAAATGATCAAACATTCAAAACATCTAAAACTCGTAACATCAAATCTCACAGCATCGAAAATGTGTAAAATTGAGTAGTGTATCATCAAACATGTAAATGTTCTAGTTTATTCTGTTAATCAGTATATAGTGTTTATTATGCCACTCAGTATGTGTGTTTTAGGGCATACAGGTAGTGATTTAGACATTGTGTACATTATTTATGCTGATCACGATACACTGGGGTTAGGAAATTAACTTTTTCCCACTGTAGTGCAATCTCGGAGTTGGTATTTTTAATTTACAAGGGGGGGTGTGGGTACAGGGGGGCTTGCCCCCCCCTGCAGAAACATGGTAAAAAGTGTGTGGGATGTTATGTTTGTTATGTAGTTTTCAATGTGAGATTAGTTGTTATGAGTTTTAGATGTTTTGAATTTTCAATCATTTGGTCTCGCTGTTTTGCAATTAGATTTTGCGCTTTCAACGTCATGAAGTGGAACTAATATATATGTGTATGTGTGTGTGTGTGTGTATATATATATATATATATATATATATATATATATATATATGTATATATATTATAGTGTGTGTATGTATATCTTCTTTTTCCCATTAGGGGTCACCACAGTGGAACAGTGGTCCAGAGAATGATTGGCAGTGGAATTTTACTATCTTGTGTTGCCAGCCCGGCACCCAACCTTCCACAGAAGGCACACACATGCACGCACTCACACCTAGGGCTAATTTAGAGTGTCCAATCCACCTGCAGTATGTCTCTTCATACATACATACACACACACACACATGCATATATATATATATATATATATATATATATATATATGTATGTGCATGTATATGTATGTATGTGTGTGTATATGTGTGTATATATATATATATATATATATATATATATATATATATATATATATATATATATATATCCAAACACCATCATACTGGGTGATTTCAACTATCCAAATATAGACTGGGATCACTACTCAAGCCCCAACACTCTAGCCCAAAGGTTCCTAGAGTTCATAAACTCAAATGCCATGGAACAACTAGTCACCATCCCCACAAGAGGAGAAAACACATTAGATCTCATCATCACAAACATGGGGTCACAATGTTCAACACCAGAAGTATACCCATCATTGGTGAGATCAGATCATAAACTAATCTCACTTGAAGTCCACATCCCACCCCCACCCCAGATAAAAAAGACCACAGTGAAGAACTTCTCAAAAGCCGACTTCACACTCCTAAAGACTGGTGTGGTCTCTTTCAAGGCCCCCGAGCCAGCGGAAACCATTACTCAAACCGCTGAATCACTTACAAATGCCTTCTACCAGCACCTCCAGGACTGCATGGATCAGGCAATCCCAAACAAAACAAAGACTCTTTGTACCAAAGGAAAGCGTCCAGTCTGGTGGACCCCAGCCATAAACAAGCTTTACAACAAAAGGAAGAAGCTACTACAAGATGGAGCAAAATCCGTAAAAGGGAAGACACCCTTGATCATTATAAGTAAAAAACTGAGATCTCTCATAAAAACATCCAAGGCAAATTTTGAGAGAAAAATCGCTAAGGACTCAAAAGACAATCATAAGGCCTTCTTTAGCTATGTTAGAAACCTGGGAGGAAACTCCCAGATATGCTCTGAATTAGTTCAAAATAATGTAAAAATCACTGAACCTACAGACATTGCCAACATACTGGCTGACAGGTTCAATGCAAATTTCTCCCCCCCTCCCCCCCAAAAGGAGAGATGTCTATACCAGAGGATTGTAGTTCCCCAAACATCTCAAATGCTCAGGTGAGAACTGCTCTCTCCAAGGTGAAAAACACAGCATCCACGGGACCAGATGGTGTCCCTGGTTGTGTGCTCCACTAACTCAATGAGGAATTAAACCCGCAGTTAGGGCAACTGTTTAATCTTAGCCTCCCCTCAGGATACGTACCCAAGGAGTGGCGTACGGCAACGATGGTCTCACTTCACAAAGGAGGTGCCTCCACCGACCCCGGAAACTACCGTCCCATCAGCTTGACAAGCCTGGTCTGCAAAGCCATGGAGAGGATCATAATGGAACTCATAAATAAAGACATAGGGGACTTGCAGACTTTGGATCCAACCCAGTTTGGTTTTGTCAAGGGCAGATCATGCCTTTTAAACCTGGTCGACTTTTTCGAAACAGTCACCAAGGCCATTGACGAGGGCACGGCAGTCCACACAGCCTACCTTGACCTGGCAAAGGCTTTCGACACAATACCCCACTCGGGTATCATTGAAAAACTCACCAGCTTAAATGTAAACCCATACGTCATAAGATGGGTTGCAAACTGGCTAAGTGACAGAACCCACAGGGTCAGAGTTGCTGGCGCCATGTCTGACTCCATGCCTGTCACAAGTGGTGTCCCACAGGGCTCAGTCCTGGGCCCACTTTTGTTCAGCATCTACTTTTCAGAAGTTCAAGCAAACACAGGAGGATTATGGCTGACAAAGTTTGCAGATGACTGCAAACTGGGCACCATAGTTGAAAACCCATCTGACACAGACATCCTTCAGAAGGGTCTCATAGAAACGGATAACTGGTGCCAGAGCCATGGCCTAAAGTTAAACGCCAAAAAATGCATAGTCATACCCTTCGGGAAAAACAAGGTTACCCCTAGTTACCATATAGGTGGCAATCCACTAAGCAAGCACAGACGAGGTTATCAGGGATCTGGGGACCCAGGTTGACAGTAACCTTTCGTTTGACACTCATGTTGCCAAAGTAGTTAGGAAGACCTTCTACATTGCCCACCTGATCGTGAAGGGTTTCACATCTAGATCAAGGGAGGTCATTGTTCCCCTGTACTCATCACTCATCAGACCAATGATCGAGTACAATGCCCCATTCGGAATGTATCTGACCCGACACCTGCAGCAATTGGAAAGGCCCCAAAAGTTCCTCACCAAAAGGATAAAGGGTCTCAAAAATATGTCTTATGCTGCCCGACTGAAGGAACTCCAGCTCTATTCAGTCGCTTACCGTCTGCTCAGAGGTAACCTGTGCCTGACATACAAGGCCATGTCTAACCTGGAATTAATGGACATGCTTCACCTCAAAAAAATCTAAATCCATCAGAACTACAAGGGCAAGAGACTTAAACCTCAACACGGCTATAAATAGGACGTGCTGGAGGGACAGATTCATCACCCAGAGACTCCCTATGCTGTGGAACAAAATCCTGGTACATGTGAGGCAGAGCACCTCGCTGGCCTTGTTCAAGAGAAATCTTGACCAATGGATGGGAGATCGCAGGTATACCCCAGGGATAACCTCTGTGTCACTGCTTGACAGAGGCACAACAAAATAATGGGCATAGTATCATTCAAACTAAAGGGGTGGCGAAAGCCACAAAACTCTGGGCTAGGCTTATAAATGCCCTAGGGCAGATAGCCTAGTATGAACCTATATATTTATATATATATATATATATATATATATATATATATATATATATATATATATATATCTTAGACCCAATAAATTTAGCACTGAATTTTTGAAGATATTAGCAATGCTGGGATATGATTGAGAGATTGCATTGGAAAATAAATTTGTACTGTAGTAGGTACTGTTTCTAAGTTTCCTAATGTAACCTGAGAAAGGCTTGGTGATAAACCTTTAGAATTGGTAGTGACACTAAATTCAAGTCTGATCTTGCATTCCTTGTTGGGTGTGTTTGTAGATAGCCCGACTCTCCCAGGTCAATCTTGGAGATTGGAGTTTCTGTTTAGTTTTGTTAGATTTCTATAAATGGGAGGATGTTTGCTCTGTAGTAACTTTTTTTGTGGGGCGTAGTTCAAAGTGTGTTTTGAGAGAAAGGATTACTGCTATATACTCAGATTTTGCTAGGGAGGTAGTGACACTAATGGTAGGAATGTGAGAAGTTGGCAAGGACAAGGTCACAGTGGGGAGAGGAGCAGTTTAATCAATGGATCTAACATTAATACAAAGTGAGGAATTTTTGAGTGTATTTTTTGTTAGCTATATAGGTATTTCAGTTTATAATGAGGTAGTTAAACTCATCCACAATAACTGTATTTGATTTCAGGGAGAGCTTTCTGAAATGTCTTAAATAATGAGCATGCTCAGCAGGTGACATACGAGTGAGCCTATATTTCAGAATGACATGGTAGGCAGTTTCATTCAGAGTTAACTAGACCTCCTAAAGTTTCACTGTGGTAACGTGGTATGGTTTATTGAGATGCAATAGGTTCCCTAACAGATATGAGAAAACAAAATAAACTAGTCGTTGGCAATGTGAGCGTGCAAAACCAAAATCCAAAACAGACTTGCTGCAAAGGTGTCCACTAATTCCTTTTTATTGAGCTCTTTTGTCCTTGCTATTGCTGGGAGTTCACCAGAAAACAATTAAAAACAAAATAACTCATAAATTTTATAATGTTCGCCAATGACATGACTTTAACCAACCTAATGTTCCTAACAAGTATGGATATGTCCCCTCCGCTCCCTGTGAGCCTGAATGCATAGTAGACATTGTAACTTGCAACCTGGCAAGAAGGCAGTACTAACTTTTCACTAGAACCAAGTTTTTTGCAACAAAATAAATATGTATATCTTCAAAGTAGAGGATGGTCCCAAGCTCAACATTTTGCTGTTGATATCGAGCAGTGTTATTTGTTGTCCGTATTAGAATTTGCTAAGTGGGTATGCTCATAAGGTGTATCTTGTATAAAAAAAGGCACTTTAGATACAACAAAGGTATTGGCCATTAAGAGTTGAGAGGTGTATCCCATTCCTGGGGAAGCGTTTCCCAGCCTTTCCAGGTAAATGCATGCTGGATTCCTGTGGAACTAGCCATTTGTTGAAGCCCGTTATATCTATGGACTTGTGGCATTGTTCTTGATAATGGTAGTAGAGTACTGCTCAACGCCAGTGACTCCTTCTTTGACATGTTAGAATTTACTAGTGTCGCTGTTCATTTCTTTCAGGGTGGAATACTTTACATCATTTGCTCCTACATCAGCAACCACAAGGTATTATATATACTTTAGGTCAGTTAAAAGTTCTGTGAATAATCTTGCATCAGAAAGACTATATTGTAGTGCATGAAGCACAGTGGTTACACTGTGGTATCTAAAAGAAGATAATTCCGTTACGAGCTTCTGTAGTGCAAGACCTGGTAGTAACAATTGTTAAGCACCCCTTCTTCACTTGTTTAGACTGGGTATCATTGTAGCAGTTAAATCTGCCAGTACTGACCAGCAGATGACTACAGCAGAATTAAAAATGGGTTTGCTTTTCCCTGCTGTCTGTCTCAGTAATGTTTCCTTTCTGTAACACGAGTGTTACTGCTTTTTTGACAGTGCTGGCATTATGACTGAGTTTTCAATCATAATCATGTGCTGTCAACATGGATGTAGAGATTCACCTTTCCAGCTTCACTCTTGACATGAATTTCTTGGCATTGGCGTCTGAAACATAATAAGCCAGTTATGATCATGGACCTCATCATAATCCTGTATGTTAGCCTCTCTGTGATCAGACTGGGTGCAGTGTCAATGTGTCTAACTGAGGAATCAGTCCTAACAGAGGCTTTGTGTCTCATTGCAGGCCTGTGAGACCTTAGATAAGCAGGTCTTGCGTGTGGATAGAAGCATATGCAAGTACTTGAGTGGCTGAGGTTTGCTACACTGGAGCCCGGAAGGCTTAGGCAGAGATTTGTTTTTAACCCTATCCACATATGTTAGGGTGTTATGCTGCTGTCTACTGACACCAGGCTTTGTTAAGGCAAGCCTCCAAACTCAGTAAGTACATTTCTCACTTACTGGATCAGAGTGGTCTAAAACATGAGCTGTTCATCTGCTGCACTGCCTGAAAACTCCTAGGGCTAGCAGATTGACAAGGAAAGAGTTAGTTACGAGCAGTCTGTGAGTCTCTGGCTACTGCACTGACTAATTCTGCACAACTGAATGGCTTTTGGCTCATTTCTATGAAGTGAATTGCTTTTGGCTCATTTCTACAAAGTGAATTACTTTATTTAATAATAACAGTTTTATAAGCTGTTAAAGTACATTGTTGTATCTGTAGATTTGTGCAACATTTCATTCTAGACACTCCCTTACTGTGCTTTTACATTAGGAGGACTGGGATTATTCATCTAGTGTCAGTAGGTGTTTATCTGGTCTGTCTGAGCTGGGAAACTCACAAAAGGGCTCTTACATTAGGAGAACTGGGATTATTCATCTAGTGTCAGTAAGTGTTTTGGTCTGCCTGAGCTGGGAAACGCACAGAAGGGCTCTGTGTAGTTTTGTTGGCCAGAGGGCTCAGCAGTCAGTTTTCTGTATTTCCATTGTTGGTATAAATTTGGCACATTTGCCTGGAGCTGCACTCCATGCCAGTGCCATGTACATATGCAAACATCTAGAAACATTGCTTATTCTCATTATACTGTGAAAGTTTACTGTGCATTTATTGTTTTTTTGCACTTCTTCTTTAAAGTTGCATTTTCAAACTGCAGTGAGGGCTGCTGTTCTGCACTGACATACATTATCTGTAGCATTTCTTAGTTAGTATTAGGCACCTGGTCATGGTTCCTTGACACTTGGGCTCCAAACCAGTCGTTTTACGTTAAGAGGATCAATGCCTGCAGTCTTGTGCAGGGGAGGGCATATTTCACTAATCTTTGCTGAGAATTGCAGGGGGAAAGCTCATTATGTGCTTACCTGATTGGACATAGGGCATAGTGTAAAATTTGCTTTTATTTCTGATTATATACAAGTCTTGTGTTTGCACAAAGCTGCTGTTTGCATTGCAGCAGTTGCTGGTCCGTTGTATACATGCAATCACCAGAAGTTGAAATTTCCCTATAAAAGCCACCTCTGAACTTTACCTCAGTCCCACATTACTCACTGGCAACTAGTTTGCGCAGTGACCAACATTTACACATTTAGTTAGGATTATTAGGTCTACCTTACCTTGGAGCACTCAGGACTTGCTGCTTGGAGGGCATCTGGTTTGTGTGCTGGGCAGCATAGCTGTTTAGGTTATTTGCAGATTACACCAAATAAGCGCCCTTCCCCTCATCATTTACACACACCCTCCATTCCTGTCCCTTGCAAGTACACATTGGGACCTGCAGCCATGGATGGTCACATTCCTGGTATCTCTGCATCCAGCTTGGTGGATGTGGGCATCTTGAGGCAGTGTAGCAGTTGCCTTATGTACACTGACAACCACTTAATTCTTGAACAAACAAATACATTATGTGAGAAATGTAGTTGCACATTGACAATGGAGAGTAGACTCTCACATACTGACACAAAAATCAACAAACAGGTTATCAGCTACTCACACACACACATCACTCGCCACACACACAAAAGACCACATACGAGGAGGTGCTCACATGTAACTTGCCCAAACCTCAAAGGCCTCTTGGGTGCAGTCCTCAGAAATTCCACATGCACACAAACGAGACCATTCCCATCACAACACATAAAGCTACATCTCATTATGTTTCCGCTAACAAGCCCATATAGGAGACTCCATTGTGAGACACGCTGATGTCCCTCTAACCAGGCTGGATAAGGAGAAGGTTATTGTAAGTTGTTTCTCAGGGGACCAGGATCCGCCATATCACACAAGCACTCACGACACTTGCCAGTAAGTACTAGTATGACTCGGTCATTGTTCTTGTGGGCATGAACGACCTGAGAAGTACTTCCTTGGACTATATGAAGAGAGACCTGATTGAGCATTCAGAATGTGTCACAGGCAGGTATGTGCCTAGCACTGAGCAGCATTCCACTGTCTCCAAGGATGATGCCACAATACCAGCAGAAAATTTTAAATTTAACAGTTGGCTTAGCACTGGTGTCATGCCAAAGGGGTCCAATAGTTGTCAGCCTGGGAGGACATGGTAGACAGGCCACGCTGCTTTGCTAGGGGTGGTTTTCCACCTGTCACCTATGCTTTTGGATACTGGCCAAAGCTTTCTCCATCCCTATAGTGCCTTTTCTAGGCATTGCAAAACAAACCTTTCAACATGGCAAAAGCTACTCGGGACATGCTAAAGGCATTACTGACCAGTGCTAGGAGTCTATACAAGAACTTGCACTCCCTAGAAGCTCTCCTCACCCCGGAGAACATCTGTGTAGTTACTGACACATCATTCAAAGCCATGGAAAGTATTGTGGCAGTGCATGGCTAAACACCTTTCAAACATTCCGATCACTCGCTAAACATGAAAGAGTAAAAGGTGGAGGTGTATCTATCTACATAAAGGATAAGCACACCTCAAAGCACACTTCAAGGCTGGTCAATCAATATGACATTCTTGAGCTACTCAGTGTTCAGTTAACCATAGGAAAATCCATTCCCATATTCTTGCCAGCTAAGATCCCCCACCATGAACCAGGAAACCCATGCATCATACCTGAAGTAACTAGAATCACTTAACATCCAGCCCAGTACCATACACGTGTGTGATTTTTGACTACCCCTACATTAATCAGGAGGCATACATGACCACTAACATGCAGGCCTGTTTATTTACTTTGTAAGTTCAAATGTCCTGAAGCAGCTAGTCTGCACTCCCAGTAAGGGAACAAGTATCCTAGATCTGGTACTAACAAATATGGGAGAGCACTGCCACCCCCCCCCCCCAAGTTTAATGTCCTCACTTGTAAAATCAAATGACAAAGTGATCTCCCTTGAAATAGTTGAGTAGTCCCCCCCCCCCCCATCTAACTCCCAAAACTTTTAAGAATTTCTCTTGGGTAAGTTACACCCTATTAAGGGAAGCCATGTCTAGTTTCTGAGCTCCCCAAAATCCAGAAAACATAGAATCCTATGCTGAGGTGTACACAAAAGTACCAGACCACAGTAAACCCAGGTCAAACCAAAAAACAAGCAACCATGGTGGACCTCTGGTATTAATAGGTTGTACAACAAAAGAAAGAAATTTCTGTCGAAGTAAGATGGAATGTGCACAACAGAGCAAAAAGTCCCTCATTAGTCTAAAAAGTTAATCATGGAACTAGTAAAATTTCTGAAGGCAGGCTTTGAGGTAGAAATGGTCTCCAAAGCTTAGGATAACAAGGCAATTTTCAGTTATGTCCACAATTTTAAGGGCAACAGTCAGCAATGTGCATAATTAGTTGTAGATGGCATCACTTATACTTATCCAAATGATATAGCGAATCTGCTGACAAATTCAGCTCAAATTTCACCTCTCCATTACCCCCGGTTCTCTCCCAAGAAATACCCACCACCACTGCACCAGTTATTACCAAAGAACAGGTTGCCACTGGGCTCTCAAAATCTAAAAACACAGCTTCAATGGGTCCTGATGGTATACCAGTTTGCCTATTAAAGAGCTTAAATTAGGACTTATCAGACCCAGTAGGATCTCTGTTAGCCTCCTGATTGGCTTTGTCCTGATAGAATGGAAGACAGCAACATTCATCCCTGTTCATAAGTGGTGGGGGTGAGATGGCATCTACTGACCTGGGAAATTACAGACCCATAAGTTGTACTAGTCTTTTATGTAAGGTCATGGAAAAAAATAATCATGGATCTGATAAATAATTATGTAAAAAACCTTCAAACACTGGACCCAACCCAGTTTGACTTCAAGGGTAGGTCATACCTACTGAATCTGGTGGATTTCTTTGAGAAAGTCACTAAGGCTATGGATGAGGGTAAACCCATACATACTTGCCTACCTTGACCTGGCCAAGGCATTTGACACAATATTCCCATTCGGGTAACTCTAAAATCTGGGCATAAATCCTTAAATCACGAACCAAAAACGGACTTCACAAACTGTTTAAAACACAAGGAGTCGAAGCACGGAGCCAAAAACTGCTGTAAAAGACCTATGTATTTAAGCGCTTTCGGAAAGAATAATATATTTCCTTCCTCAGAAACAAAACACTTAAAACAGAACTAACATCCTTTAAAAACTTTGAAAATCATGTGATGTGTTAATTTGATCAAGAAATTAATTAATCAATTAACTTCAACAAGTTCTAAGGAATCCGGGTTAAAATTAAAGTCCCATATCAGCCTTTGTATATATAGTAACTTTAAACATGCTGGATATTGTTTAAAATGTTAAAGTGATAACCAATAAAACTAAATAAAAATAAAAGCTAAGGAATTGGTTGATTCCTTTTTAGAAATGGCATAAGTGTGCTCGTAAATTCGTTGCTTCAATTTACGCTCGGTTTTCCCGATATAGAAAGCCTGGCATGCCAAACAACTTGCCACATAAACCACTGCTTTAGTTTGACAATTGTATTTACCCCTTATTTTATATTCAACGTTATTGATTTTAACAGTGGTACCCTCCATAATACATTTTGTATTATGGAGGGTACCACTGTTAAAATCAACTAATTCCTTAGCTTGCCACATATTGGAATGTCCGGACCACCAATTTAGATTTACAGTTCTTAAACAAATTAATGATGATCCAAATAGGGGACCTTGGCAAATTCTTCTTGAAAAAGAAGAGCTTTTTTGGTAAATAAAAACTGCTGCCTGTTTTTACCCAGGGCTTAATGAGCATATTTCTATCACTTGTGTTTTAAAACATTTGGCCATGAAAAGATAAAATTTTCAAACTGTTTCTGTTAATTAAATAAACACTACAAAGGAATCTTTCATATACAAAAAATATTAACGGAGAGAGTAAATGGTTTATTTATCAGATGTAGTATTAAGTTTCAATTGTTTTTGTATAGTAAGTTTATTATTAATATATTGTGTGGATGGTTTGATAGGTATATATATACAAAAAATATATGGATAGGTATTAACAATTGTATTCTTTAGCGTTTAGCTTTATTTGGAGTGTATGCTAAGTTCATTATTCTCCATAGCTGTTGTCGAACTTTTTAAGTTAAATGTGTATGTCTCTTTTAAATATTAAGGCAAATAGTTTAGAAAATTTAAGATTTCGATGTTTTATTGGTTATCACTTTAACATTTTAAACAATATCCAGCGTGTTTAAAGTTACTATACATACAAAGGCTGATATGGGACTTTAATTTTAACCTGGATTCCTTAGAACTTGATAATAATCATTCTGGCAAGAATCTTGAAGAAACAGAAAATTTGATTTAACTGCACTAGATGAGCAAATATGTAGACACTGTGCACACATTAAAGGATATTTTAAAATTATTATTACTGTGACGGTTTGTATGTTTGAAACTGTTATACTAGATAAACATGGGGGTCTAAAAATTCTACTGAGAAGGTGAGGATAGGAAGACATTTGACAATAATTAAAAAATTAAAACTTGCTCAGCTCAGCATTTTTGCACTTTGTGTATTTTGGAGATGCAGTATAAATAAGTCTAATCAGTCTAATTGCCTGCTAATAGTTACAGTTAATGCCACACAGGAACCAGTTGAAACTGCGAATATATTATTGACAAATAGAGAATCCAAGTCATCAAACAGTAAACAATTTGGGAAAATATATTTCAGAAATATGATTCTCTGAATTGCAAAATATATCTGACAATCGCTGGCCAAATATGTTATTGACAGGGACCCTGATTTCCTGTGTGTTAGGAAGATTCCTGACAGCAACCGTACAGGTTCTCCAGCAATCGGTAGTCTCATGTTAAGATGCTGCAGGGTCAGTCGGCTTCTTGTAGTTTTGTGTTGGTAGACTACACTGGTTAGCATGTTCAGCAGCTCAGCCCAATCATCCAGAATTTAAACTGAAGAGGATGCTGGAAAAATAGTACCCAGAACTGCTAAGTCACATATACCAGCCAGTTATGATGGATAACAGAATTAGTATCCCTACATCCCTCAGGTGCAAGAGGCAATAATCCAAAACTGGCTTCTGAGAAGTAGTTTGGTGACCATTCATTGATAACTAGTTATTAGGAATCCATGCCCTTTGTGTCCTCAGAAGCAAAATAATACCACTAATCAACCTGGTTCCCGAGAAGCATTTTTCAAGCTCTCTGATGTGCACTCCATTCCTAAATGTTGCAGATTTTAAAAGTAATATGGAAAAGGAATTAATGCTGTAAATATTGCAGCACATACCTCTTGGTTAGGAACATTTTATCTAGGTAGAGGTTTTCCTAACATGGTCTTACAGTGCTCCCTTGTATGAGCAGAAGAGATAAAAAAAAACTGGTGGGGACTATACTGTCAAATTTATATGAGTGGGTAACATGAGCCATTGGGTTTAAATGGACAACAGGGTCAGGGTGGCAAAATAACCCCAAATGGTCAAGTTTGCTTTTCAACTTCTTCCACATTTCAGATTGTGTTAATCCCATTGATTTCATAGAGAGCAACACAATCCCATTGATTTCATAGAGAGCAACACAAATGTTTTCTAACTAGAAGTACTGTACTTTTTTAAAATTTCAAAAAATATCAAATTGAAAGCAAAATAAAGTACAATAGAATGAGAGCAAACAGTAAACATACATGTGTGAACTATAAACAAAAATTGAAAAATTATCAAAAAGTAGATTTGTCAGGCAGCTCACAGAGACATAACTAGAAACCTAATAATACACACATAGACTAATGCAAGAAGAGAACTGCACTTTTCTGTTTGTTTATTTACATTTTTCAATGAGCTGCTTCCTGTGGGGCATAGTTGGAATCCCTCAGCCGTTGCCTGCTGTGTGACTTTGAACAAGCCACTTAACCAAACAGTGGTTGGCAGTAACTGGGAATTTGGGCTAAGCTGCTTATTGGTGACCTAGACTACAAGACTAGCAGCTAATTATGATTGGTGACCTAGACTACAAGACTAGCAGCTAATTACAAATAGTTTATTTTTTATAGAGTAATCACATCCACACATTCCATTGTATGTGTTTATCTATTCTGAGTAATATATCTGTATCTATAGCCATCTATATAAGTGTGTGTGCTCTGTGGGTTTGTATAATGCATATAATACATATATATTGTGTTTGTTATACATTCTTTATTCAAATGCTATTGTCAAACCCATTTTATCAGCTTAACAATTGATCAGTTGTAGCAGTGCAAAATTACTCTAAAGTGGGGGTTGGGAGTTTGCACTTTTCCTATTGTTGTGTGAGCATAGACTTTTAGTGGGAGGTGAATCCTCTTTTCAAAAATACACGCCCTGGTTATGTATGGGAGCTGTGAAGAAAGGAGGTACTGCCAGCACAGCTAGCTGGAATTTTGTAAATAATTATGTCACTGGTGAATATCAAAGTAATTTATACAACATGCTTGTGTTACCAATGTATTAAAACTGTATGTCGTGTGTATATCAAACTGCTTTGTACAGACATGTGTTGAAAAGGTATTTGTAAAGTGCTGTGTTTGAAATGAAACCACAGTGTGCGCTACTGGAAGAGAGCAGAAATGTATCTGTGCCATTGTAGCTGTTTAAATGTTTATGATTAACAGCGAAAACTGGAGGGTTAACCTCAGTCCAGCAAACTTTAGAAAAAATATTTGAAATTAAATCACTTTATAGGCTAGGCTGCAAAGAGGGTATCTCACAGGTTTCAATGCAGCCAGAGTTACAAAGTCTGTACTAGGAAGCTTTCTGTACTGTCTTTGGGGTGAACTAATTGCTACTCTGAAATCATGAAGGAATGCAATTGTTTTAGGACTTCTAGCACCTGCCAAAGATCTGAGCAAAAGCCCTTGTCTGTGTATTTTTACAGGTAGGTGCTAAATACTGCCAGCAAGGGGGGTTTGCTTGAGACCTAGAAGTCAGATGACCAGCAATGATGTCATTCTGCAAGCTATGAACCAGGAACAAACTAAGAAAGTCAAAAACCAGATCCAACGCACCACTAGAAGACAGGCACGAGTTTAATGAATAAATACAGGTGAAGCGCTTTTCGTCGCTCAAGTTTGAGCAACTTCCTCAAGCTATGCCAGCAGTAATATTTTAGATATTATTTTGAGAAGTTTCTTGTACTGAGAGAGCATCTGCATTTTGCCTTGGACCTGACAACAAGAACCACTCAGCATATCATCCGCCTTGCTGTATTAGTAAGTTACTAGAGTTTAGTAATTCTTAGATAGTCTAATATAGTGAAGCTTAGTTTAGATACTTTTTGAGCCTGTCCTGCAATGTTTTAAATATTTCATGTGATTCTGAACTCTGATGTCACTGTGAAGATATATTTAGTATTTCTGTTCTTTTTATTTACTATTAAATATATTTAAAACTCTCATTGTGGCTGATCTTTGTAGAGATAGTTTTGAGAATACTTGCATATTTATTTGGTGGCACTGTGTGGGCCACTCCTAACAGCATTGCTTTTGATCAAACTAACATTTGTATTAACATTGTTACACAGTAAGATTGGACACACTAAGAGCCTTAAAGTAGCTGTCAGGGGTTTCTAGTGGCAGTGGTAACTACATTATAGTCTGTGCAAAATGGGACATAGCTAGTAAACCTGTGCCAGCCTTTCCCAGGTGTTTGTGTGCGCACGCAAATTAAAGTGTGTGTGTGTGTGTGTGCGCATGCGCGTGTGTCAGCTACTTGGGCAGGGACACGAAGCACTGGTTGGACAGAGAGAGTGTTGGAGGACTTGGCTTGGAATCCTGGCTAAGGACTCTGTTCTATAGCTGTGCCAGTGGGGAGTCTTATTGGGGATCTGGAGAAAAATAAGAGGAACCAGCCCAGGACTGACCGTGGTCTTTGTGTGCTCTTAAGGGAAAAATTGCACTTGATGCAGAGAGCAGCATCTGGAAATTAGTGTGTGTGTACCTGTTATCCTCTCAGTGAATGTCCCCAGCACAAGTGCCAGTGGTGAAGATTGAGGCAGTTTGATTATTGGCCTAGAGACTGGATATCCACATCACATATTGGTTGGCAGTGGTAGGTAATCACAGGAGCATTGTTGAGTGTTGGCAAAGTGAATACTGATTCATTTTTTTTTTTTATCAGTTATATAGATATATGGATCTAGGACTGTTGAACAAAACTCCAACATCCCGAATCCACAATAACCGAACACACTTTTTTAACGGAAGCGCTTTCACCGAAAAAGCACTTTCATTAAAGTGTGTTACAAAAAAAAAAAAAAAAAAAAAAAAAAAAAACAATGAATCTACTTTTATGCAGGGGGGCATACCCCCCACATCCCCCTACTTTAATATTCTCACTCTGAGGTCGCACTACAGTGGGGAAAAGGGGAATTTTCCCTTATCCACAGCGTAGTGTGACTGGCACAACGAGCATACTTATCCAAAAGTGCTACTTTGGTGAACAGCACTTTCGGTTAAGTATGTTAATTGATTTCTGCTTCAGCAGAAAGTGCCGTTGAAGAAGAGGAAAACTTTCCTGTCCCAATAGTAAAACTAAAATCCCGTGTAACACTAGCCTCAAATTTGTCTGAATAGTGGCAGTGTTGCAGGAAGGTTTTAATGATGGATGATGGTAAGGTGTAGGGTTAGAGTTGGGGGGGGGGTCAGCATTAGGGTTAACACCAATTACTAAAGGGTGATGACGGATTTAGATGAGTGAAGTGGGGAGAGAAGGGGAAGAGAAGATACAAGTAAGAGAAGCATTATGGTAAGATGGGTAATAAGAGGAAAAGGTAAGAATAGGTGCAGAAGAAATGGGTATAGTAGTGAGTTACTGGAATTAATTATAGGGGGGCTGAAATTAGACTAGAAAGCAGGAGACACTTGGGGTTAAAGGATTTAATCTGGTTTGGAGCATGCGCAAATCCAAGATTTCAAAAGGTATTCTTTGTGTGTGTGTGTTTGAAGGATGACATGTTACTGTTGTGCCTAATAGTGGTAGATTGTTTCAGATTTTGATTACAGCATGGGAGTACAGAAGTTTTATTGGGTTTACAGAGGAATTGTATGCCTTATGAGTGGAGAGTAGAGCTAAGGGCTGGACAGGTTGTAGGTTTGTTTGATAGTGTGAGCTATTGCAAGTTTAAGTTATTTAGAGGCTGAGGTACTTCAAGCTAAGTGACTGGAGAGCAGTGGAACGATGTAATAGGAAGCAGTGGTTGCAAACGTGGCAGTTTTAGTGTAATTATTTTTCTAGTTTTGTTGTTAATGAAGTTTGCAGATTAGTAAAGATTTGTGCACCATAAAGGAGAGTAGGTAGAAGGCAGGTAATTTTTATGTGTGGTTTTACCAGAGGTACTTGTTTGTGCCTACAAATGCAAAATAACTTATTTTCAGATAGATAGTTAAATGGTGAAACGGGAGATTTCACTTGTGGTCCAACATATCTTTCATTTTGTTTTGACTATGGCTTTTGAATCATTGAGGTATTGCATTTGTATGTTCTTAAATGTACTTTTAATATGGATAGTGAAACAGAGCGTACTGAGACAGAAGTCAGCCTTTGATGTATTGCTCTCTTTTGTTCCCTTTTTAGGGAAGAATGCCTTGATCGTTTTTGCACACCAAGAGAAAACATCTTTTAACAGTGCTTTGAAAGATGCAGCAGTGGAATCCTTAAAGAAGACTGGATGGGATGTCACTGTTTCAGATCTGTATGAAATGAAGTTTAATGCTGTGCTTTCCAGAGATGACATCATTGGTAATTATACCCCTGGCAAACCTATTTTAAGATACTGTATTTGCTGTGGCTAAGCACATTGACACATTAGTAATGTTAACTTGTGTAGTATTGGTAAGGGTAAAAACAGTACGATGAACATTCTAATCCATCTTGATGTTTTAAAAATAGTAACTCTCCACTAAACCTTAACTTTTTAAACAGGTAAAACTCAAGTTACCTACTTTCACATCTAACTTCTCTAGTGCACACTGCAGAGTGTTTTCTTTTCAATCTTACCTTTAAGCATCCCTGTGACTAGCACTTTCTCTAATACCTGCTGGAAAGCACTAGGAAGCCTTAAACTCATACAAACACTGAACTCTCCTTGTTAACAAGGAGAAATTAATAGTAGGCACTAAACAGCCTATAATTGCAAAGTACCTTGCTAAGGAAACAGCTCCTATACTTTACAAAGAAAAAAAAAAAGCCCCAAACCAGGCATGTCCAAGGGTAGCTTCCGGTGATTTCTCCTGTCCACCTGGTGAATCTGGGCATACTGGGGCAATGCAGCAATTGCCTCAGTACACAGACAACCCTCTCCTCCTACCACCCAACACTACAACCTGTGAGAGATGCACTTACATAGCCAAAATGGAAGCAAAGCTCTCTCCACCCAAGATTGTGCTAAACAGTCAAGAGGAGAAGGTTAACACCCACACTACACCTCAAGCAACACATAGCCCTTCTAAACCCGCACCACCAACACCCACATATAGCAACACTAAATCCACATATGCAGAGGCCCTTAACTGTAACCTGCCCAAGCAACAAAGACCTCTGAAGCTGCCCAAGCAACAAAGACCTCTGAAGCTGAAACGCAAACAAACACCAATCACAACCAATGTGTCACATAGTTCACAACACCAGTGTGCCACCCAGCAACAGCCCCCAAGGCAAGACAATGTACCTAACACTTTAGTCATAAGTGACTCTATAGTCCGGCACACTGATGTCCCTCTCACCAGGTTGAATAAGGAGAAAATTACAGTCAGCTGCCTGTCGGGTGCCAGGATCCGCCACATAACGCATGCACTCAAGTCACTCCACAACAAGTACAAATATGACTCTGTCATTGTCCATGTTGGAGTGAATGACTTGAGACGTACCTCCCTGGACTACATGAAAAGAGACATGGAAGAGCTCTCGGATCATGTGGCCCAGGCAGGTATGATCCTAGCCCTGAGTAGCATCCTGCCTTCGCCCAGAATGATACCACAATATAAGGATAAAATGATTGACTTCAACAATTGGCTAAGCTTATGGTGTCATTCAAAGGGGATGCAGTATCTGTCTGCCTGGGATGACATGATTGACAGACCACGATGCTTTGCCAGAGATGGTCTGCACCTGTCGCCCCTGGGATTCAGGTTACTGGCTAAGGCTCTTGCCACCCCTATAGTGCCTTTTTTAGGCAAACTTCAAAGGACAAAACCACCACCGTAACAGGTACAAGCATGCAAAATCTGAAGGTAATGCTACTCACTGCTAGAAGTCTAAACCTCAAAATGCACTCTCTTGAGGCACTCCTAAAAATGGAGAACATCGATATCTGTGCAGTAACTGAGACCTGGTTCAAGGCTCCAGAGAGCACCCCTGCAGTACCAGGCTACAACTCTTACCACACTTTTCGGCCACCAAACCAGGACCGAAACACTAAAGGTGGAGTGTCAATATTCACCAAGGATATTCACACCACCAGGCTAGTTGGCCAACACAATGTGTCTGAAATTCTCCAAGTGCAACTAACACTAGGTAAGACTGCAATCCAAATTGTAACTTGCTACAGATCCCCCACCATACCCCAAGATTCTCACTACACCTTTCTAAACATACTGGAAAATATTAAGATAGAACCAAACACCCTAATACTGGGTGATTTTAACTACCCTGCCATTAACTGGGAAAACTACTCATGTCCCAACACCTTTGCGCAATGGTTCTTGGAATTCATAAATTCCAACGCCCTGGATCAACTAATCCATAGTCCCACCAGGGGCTCCAATATCCTAGTCCTGGTCATTACCAACATGGGAAATCAATGCTCCATACCTATGGTCACCCCCTCGTTAGTCAGGTCTGACCATAAGCTAATCACCCTTAACATCCACATCCCACCCCCACCCCCAGTAAAGAAACCACCATAAAAAACTTCTCCAAAGCCAACTTCATGCTACTCAAATCAGAAGTGACAAACTTCATGACACCCATGCAGACGGGAACTAAAAGTTCAACTGCTGAATTCTACACTAAGGCACTGTATGAGCACATCCACTCATGCATGAATCGTGCCATCCCAAATAGAACCAAAATGCTCTCATCCAAAAAAAGGAAGCCAATCTGGTGGTCCCCTGCCATAACCAAACTTTATAACAAAAGGAAGAAACTTTTGCAGAAAAGAGGAAAATCCCAGGATGCAAAAAACTCCCTTACTAGCCTCAGTAAGAAACTGAGATGCCTCATAAAATCCTCCAAAGCTAGTTACGAAAATAAAATTGCCAAAGATTCCAAAGACAACCACAAAGCATTCTATAACTATGTCAAGAATCTAAATGGCAATGCTCAGATCTGCTCTGAGCTAAAACAGAATGGCATTAAATATACTGATCTGAAGGATATTGCCAATATCCTGGCAGATCGATTCAGTGCCAACTTCACCCCTCTCACCCCTAAATGGCCCATCTCAAAACCGCAAGATTGCCAAATTCCAGTAATAACGGCCACACAGGTACAAAACGCACTCTCTAAAGCCAAGAATACAGCATCCATGGGACCAGATGACATCCCGGGCTGTGTACTACATGAACTACAATATGAACTGGCACCTCACCTAAGTGTCATGTTTAATCATAGCCTCACCTCAGGTTTCGTGCCCACTGAGTGGCGCAGAGCTACAGTTATCCCAATCCACAAGGGGGGATCCACCTTGGATCCCGGAAAGTACCGTCCCATCAGTCTGACAAGCCTTATCTGCAAGGCCATGGAACGTATTATCATGGAACTTATAAACAAAGACATTGGCAACCTTCAAACACTGGACCCCACCCAGTTTGGGTTTGTGAAGGGTCGATCTTGTCCCCACCCAGTTTGGGTTTGTGAAGGGTCGAACTTGTCTCCTAAACCTGATTGACTTCTTTGAATCAGTCTCCCGAGCCATGGACAAGGGTAAGGTGGTCCACACTGCCTATCTAGACCTTGCCAAGGCCTTTGACACCATCCCCCATTCTGGAATCATAGATAAACTTACTAAGTTGGGCATTAATCCCTATGTCACCCAATGGGTTGCTAAATGGCTTACTGATAGAACCCACACTGTAAAAGTAGCCGACTCCAAATCCATCTCCAGACAAGCGACAAGTGGAGTACCACAGGGTTCAGTCCTGGGGCCGCTCTTGTTTGGCATCTACTTCTCTGAAGTACAGGTCAACACTAAGGGACTCTGGCTAACAAAGTTTGCAGATGACTGCAAACTGGGAGCCATTATTGAATCCCAAAATGATGTGGATACTCTACAAAAGGCCTTACAGAAACAGATGCTTGGTGCCAGAGCCATGGGCTCAAGCTCAATGCCAAGAAATGTATTGTTATCCCCTTTGGGGAAAAAAACATGTATCCATGAATTACCAAATAGGTGGCAGTACACTAAAAGTGTGATAAGAGACTTGGGGACACAGGTGGACAGTGGTCTCACCTTAGATAACCACATCGCCACAACAGTCAGGAAATCCTTCTATGTGGCACACCTCATCACGAAGGGCTTTTCATCCAGAAAAAAGGAGGTCATTGTCCCACTGTACTCATCCCTCATTAGACCCATTATAGAATACAATGCCCCATTTGGTATTTACCTCTCAAGACATCTGCAACAACTGGAAAGCCTCAGAAATACCTCACTAAAAGAATCACAGGCCTAAAGCAGATGCCCTACGCTGACCGCCTTAAACTCCAGCTATACTCTGTCGCATATCGTCTACTCAGAGGCGATCTCTGCTTAACATACAAGGCCATGTCAAACCCAGAGCTGTTGGACATGCTACACTTAAAGAAATCCCAATCCCTCAGAGCTACATGCTCCAGGGATCTAAACCTTGTCATTACAATAAACAAAACATGCTGGAGGGATAGGTTCCTGACCCAGTGACTCCCCAGACTCTGGAATAGATTGCCCATACATGTCAAGCAGAGTGCCTCTTTGGACCTCTTCAAGAGGAACCTTGACGATTGGATGGGAGAAAGGAAATTCACCCCAGGGATCACGTCAGTCGCTCTGCTAGACAGGGGTCCAGGAAAGTAAATAATGTGGGAAGAAATAGCCAGGGAATTGTTATGGCTAGGCTTGTATAGGCCCTAGGGCTGATAGCCTAGTACCAACCTATGAACCTATAATTGCATATGGCATAAAATGAAAACAAATTCTGATAGGTTTATGGAAGTTGTTTCATCAGTCTGGTAATATACAGGCATCTGAAAATGACATTTGATTTCTATGGTAGCAATGATCATTAAAGTTACTATTGATTTAAGCAAAAATGACTAAAAAAGGTTTGATAACTACATGCGATGTTCTGCCAAGCAAATAGTTTTGAGAAAGTCCTCTTGTTTTATTTCTGATTCCATGCCTGCTGACTTTGTTGTGTACCCCCCCCCCCCCCCAAGGTTTCTTGAGCCCATTTGTTTCTTGTGTAATTCACATGTTAACTAGTGAGAGATGACTGGATGGAGAGCATCATTCATTCAGGCATGAAGTTGGTTTGTACTCTTGCTAATATCTCAGCAATGGTGTTTTTTAGTGGCAAGCATTAAGCACTTGCATTACCATGTGTGTGTGTTATACCCTCCCCTCCCCTTGCTTGTATGTGCTTCCACCTACAAGCCTTAAGGGCCACCTTTAATGGGTTGAGATCACAAGGCCTTATCCGTGGTTGTAGCTATTTTGATCGACCAGCTGGAACCAATGTTCCTTACCTTCCAGGATGCGTAAAGCTGGTGCTGCCCACTCACTCCTGTTCACCACCTTCTGGCTTAATGTTTCTATGCATAGAAAGTCGCACTATCCTTGTCCCAGAGAACTGATTACAGCTTCAATATTCACTTACTTATTTTCTCAGTTTGAAATGTGCCATTCAGTGGATTAGGCTCAACAAATGTATGTTGAAATAGTACAGTTGCTACCAAAGTTTTACTGCACTAGTAGTTTCACTGTATGGTCATAACTAGTTTTGGTATTAATTTCAAAAAAGAAATGAAAGTGCACCCTGGGGATCAGAAAGGATTACCATGATGCAGAAGTCAATTCAGAAGGTTTCCACACCAGGGTAAATCTTTCCAATTCAAAGTCCGCTCTCCCTCTACTGTTACCCCCTAGCAGTGGCTGTAGTATGGAGACCAGTCTTGTGGTCTTGTTTGGGAAGCCACATAGTGATGTGGCAGTCAGGGGGAGCAGCTAATGCCAAGTAGCAATGTGTTGTCCACAGAAATAGCTGCAGTTAACCGAGTAGTTCAAAGTTGAGTTTTTTTTTTTTTCCTTTAGGAGGAAGTGAATGTTGTCTTGATGGTGCTCTCCTAGTGAGTCCTTTGGGAGTTGTTGCAGTACAGATAAGGATAGTGTGTGTGTGTGTGTGTGTGTGTGTGTGTGTGTGTGTGTGTGTGTGTGTGTGTGTGTGTGTGTGTGTGTGTGTGTGTGTGTGTGTGTGTACAAGGTTTTATTAAGAGTAGGGTCAGGGGTTCAGATTTGGTGAGGTTATTGCTGAATATTCAAAGATAAAAGCAACATTACAATACCCAGTTATGTGGCTTATTGGTTGATTCAGTAATATCAAATGGAACATCCTTTGGACCTTACTTGAGTGGAGAAGATTTCCTGCATGTTTTATACATGGATAAATACCTCTATGTTATGGATTTTCAGCACATATCTCTACAAATATCTTGCTGTGTGCAACTAGGGAACACAGCAGGGGTGCCTCCTACCTCCCTTATTGTTTGCACTAGCTATGTTTGCTCTTGACATTTGGGGTGGGGGGCAGTATCCCAATTTCTGCTGTTAACTTCCTTGGTTACTGATAATTGTGTGGTGTGGTCGTCCAACCTGCTGGACAGCCTGGAGAAAATGATGGGTAGCCTTTGGGAATTTACTGTGGTTCAGGGCTTAAAGCTAATCCTCAGAAGTCCTGTATTTTTCATCTTACCAAGAGAACACATGGTAAGTTATCCTTCCCTGTCCTGTGTTTTTTTTTTTTTTTTTTTTTTTTTTTCTGTCCATCTGCAATCTTGCATGTCTTTTCACCACCTTCCAAAATCTCCTCTGACTTCCAAAGTATCCTCTGATTAGCTTCTTAAAAAAAAACCTGAAACATTGTTGATCTTGTGTTTGGACTTATGAAGGCCCACTTCCACTGAGTAGATGTCGCTGATGGCATCCCGTAGTGCAATCCAGAAACTTGAAATACTTTGTAGTATAAACATTGTTATGCAGAATATTTGTAAGTAAACAAGTGCAGCCAGGCAGGGAATTGCCATTAGGGGTTGTGCTGGAGTCAGCATTGGGTGGGGTAAGTGTGTCGAGCTGAAAAGTCTGTTCAGGGAGGGGATGGTATCTCCAGTGTGGTGTACCTGGGCAGAAGTGATTGGTTGTGAGGAGGGTGTGAAGGTATGTGTGTACATAGCTCCTGTAGACATCTTTGCACTGTACCTATGTCTTTCCATCACAGGGTATCGACAGGAAGCATATTCCCTAACCACACTTATTCCTCTCTGCTTGGGTGACCCTTCCAAGGTACATCATGGATAACATCCATAGCCAGCACAGAAGATGGCATGGATGGCAGGATGCGCCACTGGTAGTTTTAACACCTCTGTCGTATCCATATCGGTATTGGCTGTGTGCCATGGTGGCCTCTATACTGGCAGTCTGCATAGAAGATGCAGTCCTTCGAGACATAGCCCTACTTGTTACCATTCCATGGTGGGTTTCCCACCCAAAATGTAAGAGGATTGGCCACGAGAAAAGTGACGTCTGTGGTGTGCAGATGTACATGGGCATCATGAAGGTACAGACTTCCCATGGCACCTTTCAAAAATTTTGCGAAAATGGGCAAATTGGAGAACACCATTCAGTTCTGCAGTGGCTGTGGTGACATCAGCCTGTGCATGTATGATGGTCTTGCATATCAGCTGAGTGGTGGACATGGAGACACTCTGCTGAGGTGTGGGGTGGGAACCAAAGTATTGCTGACTACTGGTGTGTCAGATATTAATTTCCTTCACATGTTTATGGGCGTGCCAGTGCACAGTAATGCCTGGGAAGCAAGGAAAGAACTACATCTTTGGGCTGCAGTTTCAGCTAATACCTGTCTTATGATATGCTGAGGCTACATGGTGGGTTGCATAGGTAACAGAGCAGTGTCTGTGAGAGGAAGATTGATGCACCTCCCCCACCATCACATGTGGCCAGCAGTGTCGCAATGGTTCTATGCTATGGCAGCCATCATCATGAGGATTGCACATTTCCCAAACATGGGGAATCATATTGTCCCTAATTTTGCAGATTACCTTTTAATTTTTTTGCCCCCCCCTCAAATTTTTATTTTCTGGCAGATTGGTGAAAATTAGAGTCAATTAATGCCACTCGTGAGTGTCATACTACTTCTTATTCATCAAAAAATGCATATTGCAAGACCTGTTGTTCCATTAACTTTTTTGTGGGAATTAAGAGTAGTAGTTATTTTTGACTTTTTCTTGAGCAGTGAAAATCTAGATACTAAAGCACCTGGGAAAAGAGACAAATACTCCCAAATGTATAAATGCTGCTTAATGTCTCTCCCAGATTCCAGTAAGAGTACAGCTATAAGTGAGAAGGACATGCAGAAATTATCGATCACACACTTTCTGCAGAGCAACACTGAGACATGCTTGTTTAAACAAAAATGAGCATACTCATTGCGGGTTTGTTTTCAGCTGGCATGTTGCACTCCATTTTATATGTAGATGGCCTAGTGGTTAAGCTTTGTCGCTGTCACCTTCCTGGCCCCGGTTCGATTCTTGGTCGGAGAATTTCAGTGGATTTTTTGGGGGTGGGTTTGATATAATGGTTAAGGTCGTGTAGACACAAGGTACAGGGCTTGATTTTGACCTCTGAATATTAGCTAGGCTTAAAATGGCTCTTCAGAGCACTAATATATCTGTATGTAAGTATACACACACGTACCTTCAAAGGGGTTGCCCACCTGAGGAACGGGACTCTGATGCCCATGGTGCTCAGTAAAGTTCTGCACCAATATCAAGTCCTCCACTGGCCATGAGGGAGCTGTCATTCCCCCAACCTAGACAAATGTACAAAGAACTCATGTTTGTTAATGATGACTGCATATGTGGACCCCTACTTATGTCTCTCTGCAAGTTGAGTTGATGGCCCTAGGCTGTACTTGGTCATGTGTCTAGTTATGGCTACCAACAGTGTTCACCTATGCAGCAAGCTCCTGCTGTCTACACTGGTGGAAGGAACTGTCTGCTATGTTCACAGAGGGCCCACAGGGCCCACAAAAATTCATTTCCTGGGCGAGGTTTTCTATCATTATCCTTTTGCTTCTGAGCCGTCCTGCTTTTTAAATGTGAAGATAGACCTATGTTAAGCTATTTGCTTCTGTTAACCCTAGCACTCACTACACAGTCCACAAGTAGCACAGACTGTGAAACACAGGATCCACATAGAGGCACGTGACACCTGTAAAGACTTTACCTTATAACAGCATTCGGTAGTTGATTTGTAGTCGTTCCTGGAACACACACCTCCAAGTAGCATGTAGTTTTTGACATGTTATTGCCATCTGACCTGATCTCAGCAGCAGGGCATGCTGTGTATGCCATAGGCGCATGCCATCATACATAAACCCTCCATGTTCCCATACTGTTGAACCGCATGCCTTGTGAGTTCTTTTAGGTCACCCACCCTACCCATTACATTTGTTGTCAGTCACAAAATGGGTCTGCTAACAACATGCCATCACAAAACAGGTATGCTAACAACATGCCTGTTGTCCACTGTTGTAGGCTCCCTGGCCTTTGTATGTATGCATTGCAGCATCAGGTTGAGGCTTAATACAAGCCATCCTTAAGGCTGACACCACAACCCCTATGGTGGTCCCTAGGTAGGGTGTTGCATGTATATCTCAATATGGCCCCCGGCCCCAAACCCTGGCAAAAACAAATGTTACAGGTTTATTACACTGCATTCCATACATTTCACCGTAGTGTTTTCAACTTCCTGCAATTAGTGACAACCACCCTATCCTCACTGCAGCAAACCAACTGTAGAAGCACAGTTGGATATGTAATTTCCAACCCCCCTCCCACAAACTATATCACAACGGACTTAAGATATCCGTTAGATGCATGATCATTCACACTAATAACATATGGTGACAACAGTTAAAAGCCACTTCCCTCCCCCACAGCCACAACTGAGGATATGCAATATGGAAACACATTTCCCCTAACCCCCCCCCCCAATATATATATATGTATGTATGTATGTATATATATATATAGGTTTTTTAACTTGTGCCCATACAATGTACGAAAAGTCAAAGGATAGTGAAGTTGCAAATCCCCAGGCTTCCTTACAAGACTTGTTAAAATCCCAGATTTCCCTCCATTACAGCACTAAAAATAACAGTACAACAGCACCAGCTGACATTGCAAAACATTTCCCTGCAATAGTTCTGCAGTATCCCCTGAGCACTTGCCTCACTGGTAGTAGTTGTGAACATCCTAATTGATTCGCTGGAGATCTCCACTTTATTTTGCACAAACTTTAACAAATTAAGTAGTAAAATGAGCACTGCAAGGCTGTCGCTATATTTATCACATAACTTTTATTATTAACCTTAAAAATTGCTAAAGAGGGATTAATGGTAAGTCTCTGAATCTTACTTTTTTCACAATGCAGACTACTTGGTCTATGCAAAGAAACTTGAGCGTGGTCATGCACTCACATGATGGGCTGTGAAGGGCATTGAGCATGCAAAGCCAGTCATTGACCCACTTGACACATTGATGTGTTTAAATATTTTTTCATAGCGTGTAGCGGTACTAAAGAGCAATAATAATAATGAGGGATGTGTCGCTTACAGGCAATCACATCATAATTTAATTCACACCCAAATGCTACTGTGTCATGCCATGCATTTGCGCACCACCATATGATAGCTATGCAGAATTTTACTGCCTGAAAAGGCACATCATGTGACAGGAGAAATATGAATTAGTACAAATGGGCTACCGTGTTCCTTTAGAGTGTGACCTGTGATATGGCCATGACTTCTGAGGGCACTGAGTGTGGCAGACTTTCCATGTGATGCTGTAAAAAGTATAGGATATTCCTGCATGTAATGTATGGAGCTCAGCAGTGCTTAGTGGGAACCTGTTTTGAATAAGATGGCGGGGCAGTGACTTGCAACAGGTATCACTCCCTCGTGAGCAGTACAGGTACCATTACAGTGACTTAAAGAGGTGCCATATGACTCTGCACCAGTGAGAATGGAAAGAACAGGTTTGTGAGAGTGCTCCAGAGTTTTATTGCAAGTATGTGATGGGTGCATTTCAGTGTAACGTAAGTTCCAGGGCAACTTTATGCTTTATGTACATTTTCATGTCCTAAGCATGTTGAAAAGAAACATCTCTATTTCAAAGGCATATTTGTCATCTCACTAGATGCAGAGGTTTGTACATCACTGAACTAGCATAGCTGTATGCAGTTCATATGTGCAGAAGTGTCTATTTAATATTCTGTTATGTGTGCTGCTGACACGTATCTTTTGGCTTTTCCCGGTTAGGGGTCGCCACAACGGAACTCCGGTCCACTAATGATTGGCAGTGGATTTTTACAGTGCTGAGTTGCCAGCCCGACACCCAACCTTCAAAAAAGGCACACCCATTTACTGACGCACCTACCTGCATGTCATGTCACTCGACCGTGTGGAGGACATGCAGACTCCACACAGAAGGTGCTCCAGCCGAGAATCGAACAGAACAACCTCTTGCTCTGAGGCAACAACTTTAACCGCTGCACCACCGCGGCCTTATATGCTACTGTGCTATTGACACCTGTAAACTGCAGGAATACACACATCAGTACAAAGCTGCACTGCATATGTTAAAGCACTTCTTTATTTCTGCTGATTCCACATTTCTCTGTATATCACTGTTATGATTAGTTACTGATGCTGGTTTAACTTTGAGACTGTTACAATCCCCCTTTCCATTATGTAGTCCTTCTGTAAGTTCTTGTTGTGGATGTATCATGCTGTGGTTGTGGATTTGCACACCTTGCTGCTGATCTTGCAGTTGTCTGTAATAAGTATGCCTGTTTATTCACCCTTTGCATAGTGCCACAAGCAAAGACAGATCATGGTTAAATGATGCCCTAGGGAGGGGGAGTGGACCAGACCCCCACCCCAGCCATTCTTGTGTCCCATTAGTTGTTCCTCTCTTTTCTCCAACTAACATAAACAATGCTCAAAACTGTCAATGTATGTAATATTTTATTTACTTTTGAAATGAAGGCAAAAATATAGATTTAAATTAAAACTTTTAAAAATCTAAAAATAACATTTTAAACTTCCTTTCTTTCTTTTGATAGCTCAGGTGGATGTAAAAAAGCTCACAAGCATCTAACATGAACACAGATAGACGAATGGTGCAACACTGTGATTGTTTTATATCTGGACACATCAGGATGCGTAGTAGCAAATGCCGGCCCCGGTGTGATGTGGGCTAACTTTATACTGTTGCATCTGTTTTCCTATTAAGAAAATGAAATGTAAAAAACGGACCATAATATCCATCAGGGGGGGGGGGGGCTTATACCCCCAACACCCTAAAAAGACTGCAAGGCACTTGTATAGCAGGGGTGAGTAAGCCCTTTTGCTGGATGTATAGAGTTTACATTTTTTTATATTTTAACGTTATGCTTTTTAATGTTGAAAAAAGAACATAATTAAAATAATTAAGAAATGTGCAGTGCGCTTAACTGACAATCCCATTGGAATGTTAAACGAGTTGGTTCCTCTCACACCTGTGTATGAAGGTGTGTCTTAATATAAATAATCGCTGAACACTCCTCCTCCTTAAATTACACTGTATTACCAGCAATCCATCTACATGGAGTGGGAGTACAACCCACAGCATTCTATAACAAAAATAAGTATGTTACCTGTTGTACTATAAACATTGCTTTGAAATTCCAGAGCACAAACACTGAGCCATTTTCTAGACAAAACAGTTGCACACTGAAAACAGACTTGGCATGAAGAAGAGTAAACTTCTCTAGCCTGGAAGGTCACATTCCATGAAAATGCACTGAAGCTTCTTTTTGTTGAAAATGCAACCCTGTATTTTTTTTCCTGTTAAGCACCGAGACAAAATGTATGAACCAATAAAAGATAAAATTTACCTAAGTTTGGTAGTTTGTTTAGAAAATTAATGGCCTTGTCTCCTGTGTCCAAGGTGCAGAGTTTTATCCTGAGCAAGTTAATTAACTTGACATCCCTAATTAGGGGGTTTTAAACCACACACACACACACACACACACACACACACACACACACACACACACACACACACACACACACACACACACCTACCTTGTAGGTATCTGCTGAAGGAACACTTGTCTCCCACCAGTTGCTGCACTTGGGGTCTGAAAGTAGCAGTTCTTTGTTGTGGTAAGCAAGTAGTTCCTCCAATAACCAAGAAAGCAACAGCAGTTCTTAGTAGTGCAAGTTCTAGTGTCAAGACATTCGATGGATACGTTGCACTTAAAGAACATTAGCAGTTTAGGTCCAAAGCGAGTTCACTAAGTTGCTGTAAAATGTCACACGTTGCTGTGCATGCGTTGTGACACACACACCGGGTGTGTAGTTAAAGAAGGTTTTTTAATTAAGAAGGAAATTCTTTTAATTTAAAAATGAAATATTGTGGTAGTCCCCAGTGGCCCCTAGGCCACTGCCTAGGTTACCTAGTGCTAGATCTGGTTCTGGCCACAAGGTGGGTAACAGGAGTGACTGCCAAAACCAAATTCATATGACATCTTCCGACTGAGCCGGGCTCGGCACAGTCTCTCTTTCTCCTGTCATGCAGCCATTGGCTTACTCAGCAGAACTGACCTGTGTTCTTTATTTAAAAGGCTATCTTGGATGTGAATGTTTTAAAAGGTTTTACTTTAATTCCTAGTGTGGCCATGTGTCCCTCCTACCAGCCACTTCTTAACCCCATTTTAGTAGAAAATAATCTGATTTGTCATGCCCTTCCTCCACTTGCTGGCTCTCTACATTACCTCATATTTGGAATACTTCTTGAATCAGAGAAGCCTGTGGTGCACTAGAACCCCCACTTATTCTAGAATGTGTCTCATCACCATACCCTGCCCTGGATTCAGGAATGTTTCTAGGAATATTCTTTCTATAAAGAAACATGCATCCTCTCACACTGTTGAACTCTGATTCCTCTTCTTTGGTTTATGCCAATCTTTACTAAGGTTTGTGCATTTTTCGATCTTTGCACATACTGCTCCACTTCCCACCTGCGCTGCCATCATTGATTAAATTTCTAGTATTCTTTTAATGAAACCAAGTTTTTTTTTTCCTCTATATTCATCATTATAACCCCCTAAGAGTTGACCGACTAGTCAGGGATCTGGGAACACAGACCATAACCTAGCCTTTGACCAGCATGTAACCAAGGTAGTAAGGAAATCCTCCTATGTTGCATCAGTTCCATTATATAGAGTATATATATATATGTTCCATTCGGTATGTACCGGTCCAGACACATGCAACAACTGGAATGCCTGCAAAGGTTCCTTACAAAAAGAATACACAATGTCCCATGTGGATCACCTCAAAGCCTTGTTTTTATACTCCATCTCCTACAGACTGCTGACAGGCAATCTATGCCTGGTATACGCTGCGTCCCTTTACTCCTCTCTGAACCTTTTGCACATCTCCAAACCATACAGCATCAGAACTTCTAAGATTTAAAGACCTAAATTTTGCTTGCAACATTAATAGTACATGTTGGGAGAGACAGATACACATCTCTGAGAATTCCCTTTCTCTGGAACAGGCTCCCCAGCCCACATGAAACAAAGTTTCCCCCATAACCCTATTTAAGTGAAACTTGGGACTATTGGATGGGAAATTGAAAATTCAGCCCTGATCTAGTGCCCACATTTCTGATGGACAGAAGCAGTCAGTAGATCATGTCATAACCAACAGTCACCCGTATGTAAATGTCTAAAACTTACAAACTGTGGAGTACACCTGTGTTACAAGGCTAGGCTTTATGAAGACCCTAGTGGTCATTAGGCTAGTATACTAAAATAGCCTAGTATACACCTACGATCCTATTACTTTTCCCTGGTTTTGTGCCTTTGCTCCCCCTGGGTGTTCATCCCCTCTCCTTTTATCCAAGTGTTGTCCAGGATTTAATGCACTCCATTTTTTTTTCACTATTGATTTTTCAGCCACAGAAGCATTCTCTTTCCTTCATTTGTTCACTGAATTAAAATGCTTGTATTCTTCTGAAAGATCTTACTCGCATCCTTGCTTGCCATTTCCTTCTAAATTAAGTGTAGGCATACTTGTATCAAGTGAATAAAATGCAAACATATCATTATCAAAAGTCTTTCTTTATTATTCTTTGTGTACATATAGAATATACTTCACCCTGCCAGATAAAGGATTTGGAAGAAAGTACATTTTATAATGTTTTTTCTTTTACTTCATTTCCAAGTTCTGCAATAGGATAATGACCTCCTTCTAAAACCATTGTTACTTGCTGCAGCTTTATTGTGCAAGAAAGCAGATATTTGGCATGTATAGAGATTAATCATTTAATCAGAAAGTGGTGTGTGTGTGTGTGTGTGTGTGTGTGTGTGTGTGTGTGTGTGTGTGTGTGTGTGTGTGTGTGTGTGTGTGTGAGTTGGAAACCTTTAGACCACAACTCACATGTTGGCAGCTTGACAATATTTTTGTGGAATTTGACTTCTGATGTTGTATTTTACGTAGGTAGACTGTAAACAGTATGCGTGTGTACAATTTTGAGTCTTCTAACATCCATACAGTTTGCAGAATGCATTGTTGCACCATGATAAATGAACATGGCCTTAAGGGGTAATTGGAGTTAATAAATAACAAGTACTGAATAAGTAAGGCAAATGTGTACTGTACCAGTCTAGCCTAGTGTAATTGCTCATTCTGCTTTTTAATGTATTACTATAAACATACTGTTTAACATAGTGCATATTTTAGCCTAGTTCCATATCTCCTAGTGACTCTCTTTTCAGCATTAGTCATTAATTCTGTTGGTTACTATCATAACAAATTACTATAAGTAAAGTTTTCTTCAGTTTGTATTTACCCAGCCTTTTTGATTTCTTTTCTTTACTCCTTTTTCAGTTTAATTATGGACATTTCTGCTGTTGTTGAGTCTTTCTTCATGTTAAATCAGGATTTGAACTATGAAATGGTTTCACTTCATTTAATGGTGGCAGGGATTCATATACAAGTTGGAAAGTGCGGAGCACAAACTTGCACTAGAACTGGCAGCACACAAACTGAAGCAGGCTAGTACCAATTCATAGTTTTGTGTTGCACTCTTAGTGTCTTCTGTTCAAATGCAGAACAGAATTTCTATGCAAATAATTGTGTAATGTTATGCAAATGAATTGTGTTAATAAAATGATACTCAATGAGATTAAAATGTATGCAAGGTGAACAGAGTTGCAACTCCTCCCTCATCTGTAGAGTACCTAAAGCATTCACATAATGAAGACACCTGCTGAATATCTTCCGAAATCTGCCAAGTCGATTGCTTACCCCATCTCCATTCTGATCAGTAGAACTATTAGCGAAGGTCACATCCCTAGCATTTGGAAAGTCTCCCATATTATCCCCCTTCATAAAGGTGGGAACTCCACCATCCCATAGCCCTTCTTTCTCCTTTGGCAAAGATCATGGAGAAATGCAACCATAGGCAATTGCTAGACCACCTAATCCAAAATAACCTACTTTCTAGCTGTCAACATGGTTTTAGACCTTCCCATAGCACTACCACTGCCCTCCTTTCCTTTACAGATTTGTATTAACAAAAAACTTAACTGTAATATGCTTTCCTCTGCACTATTTATCGAGCTGTCCAAAGCATTCGACATGGTAAGTCATCACATTCTTATATATATCCTCAAATCCCTGTCCTTAGATGCAGTCTCTATTAAATGGTTCCAATCCTACTTGCATAAAAGACAACAGGCTGTGCTATGGCACAAAACTCTATCTTCCCACCTACCAGTTAACCTCTGTGTCCCTCAGGGGTCCATATTAGGACCTCTCATTTTCTCCATATTTATCAATGACCTTCATCTAGCAATCCCCCATGCTGTTGCATACAATACACAGATGACTCCACACTTTTATGCTCAGCCACAACCACCTCTGAACTTCACTCCCTTACCCAAAAAGTATTTAACACAGTTGAGCAATGGTTTACACTCCGGTGTCTTCTCTTGAACCCCCAAAAAACTGAACTCTTCCTTTTCAATCCTTCTCATAAGTCCTCCCCCATAGATTGTTTTGGTTAAATCCACTAATGGTACCATTATATCACCTGACTCAACTACCAAGCTACTTGGTATTACCATTGACAACAATCTCAACTTTGACATTCACATCAACAACACTATAAAATCGGTCAACAAAAAACTTGTCTCTCTCTACAGAATTAAACCCTTCCTATCACCTACAGCTAGAACTACTACTGCACACACTCATCTAATCTCTACACTCCTCTATGCCTCATCCATTTTCACTAATCTAAGGTCAACCTCAATAAATTGGAAATCTCCTACAATAACATAGCCAGATTTGCTACTGGCAACCCATTTAGGACTCGCCATTGCTTTAATTTAAAGCTGCTAGAATGGTTGGAACTACAGAATCTGCTTAAATACCACCAACTAATCATTGCCTATAAGACTCTTTATCAACCTTCTGATACTCCTGTTCTATACAACGTCATCACCCCCTATAAAAATCTGAAGTCCTTACGTTCATCTCAGAAACTTCTAGTTAACGCATCTAAATCTAACAACAGGGCTGGAGATTCTCTCTTTAATACTGTGGGAAAATTCTGGAATCTCCTACCCAACGACCTTTCCTCACTTTCCTCTATATCACTCTTCAAAAACAGACTGAAACTTTTCCTCAGAACACACTGGTTATGCCCCTGTACTAAACCTGACTAGTTATCAATTCTATCCAAAATATGTTCTGCCTACCCTATTCTTTTCATTAACTCTTCTATCTTCCTTTATTAACATTTTTTACCTTTTTCGCTCTATTTCATTATTTCCATCCCATTGGATTCTTATTTGTTAAACTCATTATTACTATAACTAAACATTAAACTGCTTCTTTTTTATTACGTACTGTACTTGTATATTGTGTAACCTGTATGCCTCCCTTTTTTCATTATGTACTGTACCTATATGTTCATTTGTACCTGCATTTTACACTGTAATGATTTCTGTCCTCTCCGAATATTTCTGTGTTAACCAGAAATGTCCTTGTGTATATACAATATTTTTGATATTTGGTGTTATTTTATCTGTGTGTCATGGAGCTTATCTCCCCGGGCCTCTACTGAAAATGGACATATATCCAGTTAGACTAGCCCGGTCAACAAATGTAAAATAAAATAATAAAAATAAACGATTCACAAATGTGGCACATAGCTCTGTTTTATCTTTATTTCTTGCATACATAAATTCCACAGGGCCATCTAATGCATAGGTGTGGGCACTGTGGCTAATGTGAAACTATATGGCTGTATATCTTGTGGGCATGGGTAATGACCCTTCCTCATATATTCATAGTCTTCCTGTTGCAAGTGATGCTGGATACCTGCTGGCCTCTGGTGTATGACACCTGTATGGAACATACAGTGGAGTTTGATCATACTGTGTAATGCTGCATATGCAGAAAGCCACAACACCATAGTGCCTTTCTGAAAGCCTGTTTCCACTGCCTCACTATGCGTGGAAGAGCACTCTAGTATGACATAGCCATAGCCTTCACATGTTCTTAGCATGTATGCTCCATAATGTGGTGATGAAGAGACTGGCAGGGCAGCCACAGGATACTGATCTGGTCAGACTGCATATACATGTGGCCAATAGGGGAGGTATATCAGTACAGTCCTACAGTATAGTGAAACTATACTAGCCAACAGCCACACAGCCACCCCACCCCCACACACACACAGATGGTGATGGATGCAGTACATGGCACAGGCAACACTGAGATGTCTGGTCTACGTGTATGGGCCCTGATAGCACTCACTGACGGTGGACTATAGCAAAAATCTGGTAGGTATTCCTTTTACTAACCAATTTCCATGACTATCATGATATCTAGAAGTATCGGACATTGCTGTTTTATCCAAGCCATTCTGTGTAGAGAGTTTCCTCATTAAGCTACGTACAATTGACATAAACTATAGTCATTGCCCTTCAGTTTAAACGACCTTTATTTATTTTGATCCTTTTCTACCCTGATTTATTTATTTTTTTGATTTTGAACATTTTTATTCTCCTTTCAAACAGCTTTACCTTTCTGCTCATTCTAATTGTCTGATTGCTGAAAGGTAGGCTAAGATTCCCCTTTTTTGCTTAATTTGTCTTTCTTTGGCCTATTCATATGTTTGCTAATGCAGCATTTAAAATATTTTAGTTAGTTATGTTTATCTTGTTAGTGGGCTACTCCAATGTTTACTTAGTGTAACTCCTGAACTGTCTCAACAAACAGTGGAGATGCTCTAGCATTGTTTGCATTTTTAGAATTAAGTAATAGTTACAAGCACAGAGATTCATGCACTTTGACTAATTGGTTCGGGTCACTTTTTGCAGTGCTTACTGTGGGCAAGAACATCTTGGATCTCTTGCTTATCTTCGTCACTTGTTAGGATTGACTGTAAAGCAATCTCCTTCAAAATAAAATTGAAACCAGAGACCCCTTCCACCCAAGATACCTTTTGAAATTTCTCTACTCTTATGTGATACATTGGCAAGCTTCAAATCCACACCAAAACCAGTTAACTGCTGAATATACAGAAACATCATACACTTTACATGCTGGTATAGTGTGGGAAGAGCTTCCTATGTGTAGCTGTTCTCCTGGGGAGCAAGTGCCAGGCAAATGCCAGAAACAAACCTTACATGACTTACAGTAAAAGGAAAAAAAATGACCAAAAGTAATTCCCAGAATGTTAGAACCCTTGTCATTGAAATGTGCAACCCAGGAGCTCAGCTTAATCAAATCCACAAAACCCAAGTATAGGGCTAAAATAGACCAATCGTAAGGCCTTTTTAGTTGTATAGAAGCACAATGCAGCAATGCACTGAGCTGATTGTTCACAGTGTTACTTACACAGAGGCTGAAGATACATCTACTAGATGGTAAATTCATTTCTAACTTTACCACTCTCTCCCCTTCATCTGCTCCACAAGATATATTCCCAAAACTGGCTTGCCTCCAACTGTCACACAAGACCAAGTCAGAAAAGCACTATTGAAAGCTAAAAATACTGCACCTATGGATCTTGACATTATCCCAGGATGCATCTCTTATAGCATGAAGCACAATTTAGACACCCTCTTAACGACTCTGTTCAATCTCTGCTTCCATACAAGTATTGTATGAAATGAATGGAAAACAGCTACAGTTATTCCTTTTCATATAAGGGAAGATATTCTGCAGATCCATAAGTCTGATCAGCCCAATATGATATGCAAGCCTTGGAAAGACTTATCATGGGACTAATTAGTAAGGACATAGGGAACCTCCAAACGCTGAACCCATCTAGGTTTGGATTTGTCAAGGGCAGGTCCTGATTATTCAACCTGGTGGACTCTGAAAAGGTCATCAAAGCACTGGATGGAGATAAAACAGTACACACCACATACCTCAACGTGGCCAAAGCTTTTGCTGCAACCCCCCAATTGGATATAGTAGAAAAGCTAAATAAAGTGGGGAACATATTACCCGCTGGATTGCCAACTGGCTCATAGATAAAATGCTTCTTTCGCAAAGAGACCAGTTACCATTGGAGTCCCCTATTGTCCAGTGCTGGAACTGATCCTGTTTGGCATCTACTTCTCTAGTTTTCAGATAATTACAAGTTAGCTGCAGTTGTTGAATATCAACATGACTTAGTAGTTCAAATAAATAACTGGTGCAAAAATCATGGACTGAAACAAAATGCCAAAATTCCCCCCCAAAAAAAATGTTGTATCCTTTTGGAAAGTCATCTATCTAGGGAACTACCACATTAACAATACTAACCTGAGAGTTGACTCAGTTGTTCAATTTTAGGAACCTGTGTGGACAGCGATCTGACCTTTGACCGACGTGACCATTTGTTGTAAGAAAGTCTTATATATCGCATAGCTTATAAACAATGCTATTGTGTCTAGCTCTAGGGATGTTATTGTTCCCCTTTACTTGGCCCTCATTAGGCTATTTGAGTATAATGCCCCTTTTGGCATGCATCTGTCCAGACACACGCAACGACTGGATTGCCCACAGAGATACCTTACTAAAAGGATACAAGTCCTAACCAACATGTTCTCCATAGACTGACTCAAAGCTCTGTGACTATATTCTCTGTATCCTACAGATTGCTGGGAGGTGACCTGTGTCTGCCATGCAGGCATCCTGTGTTCTAGTACTGATAGATCTCTTACATATCAAGTCAAATGGCATCAGAAGTACTCAGTGTAGGACTCTAAACTTCTGCAAAATAAGCAGAATGGTTTGGGGAACAGGTATATCTTGCAGAGGATACTGCTGTTCTAGAACAGATTCCCAACCACATAAGTCATGTCCATATTAAAATGCAACTTGGATCTATGGGTGGGAAACAGAACATTTTACACAGGATTTCCCCTCTACAACTAATAGACAGAGTCTCCTCCTAAATGCTTTGTCCTATGCATGGTTCCACTTTAACTGTTTTGATCCCAGTTATTCTTATTAGGAGCAATATATAATTATCTAACATGGTATGGTAAGGTCAGTATATAACCAAATGGCATAGGTTTACTCAAACACCAAAGGGGAACTGACTTAAAATGGCCCTGTGAAACTTGTCATCCTATACTGAAAAGCTAGAGCATGTAAGGGAATATTTGTAATGCAGAGTATAATAGTCACACATAATGCAATAAGGAAAGATTGCTAAAACAGGGTAAATAATTACACAAAGAAAACACAGAGCAAAAGATTAGCATATGTACATAATTGCATAGGTAGCAGTAATAACAGTGTAGCAGAGAGTGAACAGCATTTGGTAGGGATGGGGGAGAAGGGCAAGGGCAGAGTGATAGAAAGCATGGGCCTGTGAAGGAGACGTTGAAACTAGTAGGTGACTTATCAGTGGATTGAATGGTTAATGGGAAGACTTGAGTATGTACTGGAACCTTTCCTTCTAAGGTGAGTATTTTGTTATGCAGGGTGCCTCTTACTCTAAAGGATCACCACAAAGCAATATACCGCATCCTTCCAACTGATCCCCTTTTCCAGCTGAAATAGAAATTGTGAGTTCGGTGTTAGTTCTACAGCACCATGATGTAAACTAGTCTGGCATCAGCAGTGCCATAGCTAGGCAGCCTGAATGAGCATATTACAGTGCTCGGCAGGGTGTGCAGCCTGAATGAGCATATTACAGTGCTCGGCAGGGTGTGCAGCCTGAATGAGCATATTACAGTGCTCGGCAGGGTGTGCAGCCTGAATGAGCATATTACAGTGCTCGACAGTGTGTGCAGCCTGAATGAGCATATTACAGTGCTCGGCAGGGTGTGCAGCCTGAATGAACATATTACTGTGCTTGGCAGGGTGTGTAGCCTGAATGAGCATATTACTGTGCTCGGCAGGGTGTGCAGCCTGAATGAGCATATTACTCTGCTCGGCAGGGTGTGCAGCCTGAATGAGCATATTACTCTGCTCGGCAGGGTGTGTAGCCTGAGTGAGCATATTGCTGTTGGCAGTGTGTGCAGCCTGAATGAGCATATTACAGTGCTCGGCAGGGTGTGCAGCCTGAATGAGCATATTACAGTGCTCGGCAGGGTGTGCAGCCTGAATGAGCATATTACTCTGCTCGGCAGGGTGTGCAGCCTGAATGAGCATATTACTCTGCTCGGCAGGGTGTGCAGCCTGAATGAGCATATTACTCTGCTCGGCAGGGTGTGCAGCATGAATGAGCATATTACTCTGCTCGGCAGGGTATGCAGCCTGAATGAGCATATTACTCTGCTCGGCAGGGTGTGCAACCTGAGTGAGCATATTACTCTGCTCGGCAGGGTGTATAGCCTGAATGAGCATATCACTGTGCTCAGCAGTGTGTGCAGCCTGAATGAGCATATCACTGTGCTCGGCAGTGTGTGCAGCCTGAATGAGCATATCACTGTGCTTGGCAGGGTGTGCAGCCTGAATGAGCATATTACTGTGCTTGGCAGTGTGTGCAGCCTGAATGAGCATATCACTGTGCTTGGCAGTGTACGTAGCTAGTGAATTTTGCAGAGAGATATGAAACCACACCACCTGCTGTGCTACCATCACCTTCCTGATGCTCACTGTGGTCATACCTCACAAACTCTTAGAGCAAGAAATCTGGACAAAGCTGTAAATGATGGGGGAAGGCCCAAAAATAGAGACATTTTTAAATACTCCTCTTAGAAACATAGAAAGTTGATAGAATAATATATTTTCCATTAGCATGAATATGACATTGGAAACTAAAATGCCTTTCAGTGTTTTCGGACTTCACCCTCACTGATTTGCCAGGAAGCCAAAATGTTTTGAAGAACAGACCAAAAATCTGGACATTCTGCAAAAATTTGGATAGTTGAGGGGTATGATTGTGGTTAACCCTTTCCTTGTATTTGGTATTTTTGAGACAGTGGTGGCAATCTTTCTTTTATTTTGCTGGTAAAGATCTTTTATTGAATTTTGATCATCATTCTGGAGGTGATCCCACTTCCTCTTAGTCCAGAGGAGTACTTGTAGGTGGAACAACTCACAATCTTCCAAAATGTCTGATGAAACACTGCTGCTGTATGTTGCCTTCTCTTCATTGCTGCCTCCATTACTTATTTCTGTTGGCGTACTTTTCCTTGCTGCCTCCATTACTTATTTCTGTTGGCGTACTTTTCCTTGCTGCCTCCATTACTTATTTCTGTTGGCGTACTTTTCCTGTACATGCTCATTGACCTCTAACGTAATTCATTTATTTATGCTGTCAGTTGAAAAACTTAAAATGTATTGACCCCCAGGTGCAGCTCTGAAGTATAAGTTTATGTAAGAAGACTGCTTACTTCTCCAATGTTCATCTGATTTTCTCATTGAAAAACCTATGAAAGTCACAATGTAAGAAGAGCAGAGGTCCATTAAATCTGTCCGTGTGTGAAAGCAAACCCTTTTGATGACTTCCAATACTGATGGCTGTGACAATGCATTCCAGGACTGTAATGTCCTCTCTGTGAAGTCTGTTAAAGGAAGTGACTTTGGGCAGCCTTCTAATCTGTGAGAATTAAAAAAAATAAATAAATTACATTGACCATTCTGTCAATCATTTCTGTCAGCAAAGATGGTGTAAATTGCTAGCATAGGTGTACTGCATGTTTTGTTTTATACATTACAAGAGAAAGCTCAAAGGCATACAATCTGTTTCATGCAAGACAGAAGAGGCTATAGCATGATCCTAAGAAGAGTCAAGTAACCATTCGCTTTGCATTTTATGCTTTGCAAACTTTCAAAATGGCTATAGACTATTTGGAAGAATGGTTAGATGGCTGTCAATGGTTAGGTAAGCAGTTTATGCAGATTATTTTGGTAACTTGATCTCTTAGTTGTGAATGCCATGTAACCTAGGGTCATCCTTTGTAACCACTGATTGGTTACAGATGGTCACTATCTATTATACTTTACCTCACAATATAAATGACAGCCCATTTATATTTCTCTAGATGTTAGCGGTTTGGTAATCGGTTAGCCTAAGTTTTTGTTTTTAAAAAAAAACAGTAATACTGTCACCCTCATTAACAATGCCACTGCAGAGGATAACACCGTGTTGTACGGTATGCACATAGGTATCTTCAGAGTATCGTCAGAAAATATTTTATCTGCTTACTTGTTTTTTTTTAATTTTGGACAAGTTTTTTATTCAGTTTAATCTGTTTAGTCTAATAGCAGCATTATTGATTTTTAGTTCACTTGGAATTTCTCTTGCCCTATTCGTTGTGTGATGTATGCTCCCTTTATCCTCAGACTACCAAAATGGCAGACAATTACTGTGTTCATTAGATGGTTATTTTGATACGTATTGGGCATTCGGTGGTATCAATGCTGGTGCTCAGTTTTTTATAACTTGATGGATAGCTCATCCCATGTGACAATATTCTGCATAGATTATGCACCAAATGACTTTTTTTTCAGTTAGATAGTTGCTACTTTAAGGAAGGAAAAGTCTTATTACAGTTGCGTTCTTGAACCAGCTACAGTAATCGCAGCTACATCCCTTCAAGTATTAATTTCTTACCTCTGCCTATAAATTTTTACATTTCAACCTATATTAGTATTTACTGTAACATTTACTAGTTTAGATGTTAAAATTCATTCACATATCATATTTGATATATTCATTAGAATTTAGTATTATTGATTAGTACTAATCTAGATGACACTGTATGTGCATAGCAATCTTTATTGTATTTATCTGTTTGTCTGATTATGCTTTTTACAGTTGCTCATACACTGTACTTTGCTTTTGGAACTTTTCTCTGTGGGCCTCCAATGAAAATGGGCCTCTGGCTCAGATGAATTCCAGTTAACAGATATAAACTGTGTAATATCGTACTGCTGTACTGTCTGAAATAGATGGAATTGTTTTATTCTAACATCCCAGGATGCCTCCTGAATATTCTTAAATATGACTTATCAGGACCCAATGTAGTCTTAAAACGGACTTTGTGCCACGTGAAGGGAGGTCTGCGATGACCCTCTCCCTTCATGAGGGAGGACCTTCAACAGATCCTGGAAACTACAGACTAGTTAGTCTGACTAGTCTCATTTGCAAAGCCATGGAAAGAATTGGCATGCAGATTACCATTAAGGACACAGGGGACCTCCAGACACTGGATCCATCCCATTTTGACTTTGTCAAAGGAAGGTCTTGCATTCTTAATCTAGTGGACTTCTTTTGAAAAGGTCACTAAGGCAATGGATGAGGGGAAACTGTACATACTGCCTGGGAAACTGTACATACTGCCTAACTAGATCTGGCTAAAGCATTTGATGCAATACCTCTGTCGGGCATTGGGAACAAAATTATGGAACTCGGTAGAAACTCTTTTTTTATATAACATGCTTGTTAGCTAGCTGGCTTAGTGATAGGATCCAGGGGCTTAGAATCTGTGAGGCCATCTCCACAAAGAAATCACCAGTGGAGTTTCCCAGAGCTCTGTGCTAGGCCCACTCCTCTTTGGCTTTGACACCCAAAAGTAGATACCAGGCCTCTGGCTAACCAAGTTTGTAGATTGCAAAGTGGGAGCAGTCACTGAATTCCCCCATTGAATCCCTCCCAAAATAATAACACCCTCCAGGAAAATCTAATACAGACAAAATCTTGCTGCCAACGCCATGGCTTAAACCTCAGTACCAAGAAATGCATAATAGTACTTTTTGACAATTCTGCCACCCGGGGTAGCTATCATCAATAAAACAGCCTTGAAATTTGATTCACTAGTTGGGGATCTGGTGTAGGTAGTAACCTAGCCTTTTACCAATATCTGTCCAAGGTAGTATGAAAATCTGTGTTGCCCAACTTAAGCAAGAGCATGGCATCTAGGTCCAGAGAGGTCATCATACCACTGTAGTTCAGCCCTCATCCTACTCCTCATAGAGTGTAATGCCCCCTTTGGTATGTGCCTGACCAGACACATACAGCAACTGAAACAAAAAGAATACAGGGAGTAAACACAATGCCCTACACTGATCATCTCAAAGCTTTGCATGTTTACTTAGTATCATAGACTTCTGAGTGGTGATCTTTGCCTGGCATACAAGGCATTCCTGGAACCTGTTTTGATGAACATTTTGCACGTCTGCAAAACAAACAGCATCAGCACTATTTAATTAAGACTTAATTTTTTATTATGACATGAATAGGACCTGTTGAACAGATGGATATGTTTCTCAAAGAATGCCCATCCATGTGAAGCAGTTTTCCACCCTTTCCTTATTTAGTTGCAACTTGGACCAATGGATGGGTAATGAGAAATTCACCCTTTGTCTAGCTTCTATGTCTCTAATGGAACATGGCTTCTATGTGTCTGATGGGACAGAGGCAGTCAGTAAATCACCTCCAGTATAAATCACATTTGTGGGTCACATTTATGTTGCATGGCTAGGCTTATAAGAGCCCTAGTGGCCATTAGCCTAGTATACACGTATGAACCTATGCTCACTTTTGCTTATGGTTTACCATCTTCACTACCTTTGTTGAAGATGGTGATCTAGCTGCCTATAGGTGGACATCAAGCACTGCAACCTTTGTATGTATTATTGTATATTTTCCTTGTCTGGCTTTCAGTATTCTGTTGGTTTATCCTTGCACTGTTCTCTGATTTATGTTTGATAACTTATTTGTACCTTTCTGTACATTCATCCCCGTGGGTGCTGTGCTTTCTGATGTTGAGTGCGTGGTGACTTTTAGTACGCAAACTAACTGTATAATTGCATTGCAGAAGTATGAGTTTTCTTAGCTTTATCTAGTATATGATAAGTTGTACTTCAGGCCTAGTATAATCCTGATAGCTGCTAATTTCCCTGTAGCTGTCACATTTTAAGAGGCTGCTCACATTAATGCTTTTGTTTAATGCTCATCATTAAACACTAACAGTGCTGCATATGGTTAACTGTTTCTGGACATTTTAAGTGGTTGTCCGCAGTCCAGAGAAAGAGTAACCAGACATTTTTTTAATCTGTACAGCAGTTCCTTGAAGTACAGCCTGGTGCCAAAATTATAACTCTTCTCTGTTGCTTGTAAGTAATGGTTCTGAAATATTTGGGTAAAGGGCGGCAGTCCAGTTTGTTATGTTGGACTATTGGTACCAGAGTACTCTGGGTTTTGCATCATTGGTGAGCGCAGTAAACACCTTGAGGATCATTAGAAGCGTAGCCATTTGTTCCTGTGAAGCCTTTAGCCCTTGTATGTTAAGTAAGAATAACCTAGAGGTGAGCAGAACATTTACATGTTGCTCCAATCCATGAGGGACAAGGGAGCTAAAACAGCTTGAATTTGCTGTTACCCATCATTTGCCTAGGCTACATTTGAATAGTACAAGAAGTATTTTGTTTTATGTGAAGATGAAGATATTTCCAAAGAAGTGGCATTCTCTGAGTATCTTTCCCTCCATGTTCTATTCTTCTCCTTTCAGCTACTCCCATTGGGGGTTGCCACAGTGCCCCCAACATATTCTGTTCATGTTGCAAAATAAATTAAGATCTGTTGAGTGGCTGTTGCAAATTAGCAGTAGACATGATAGGAGAGTGTTTGTTGGGGCTCTGTATGACACTAAGAAAAGGGACAAGGCTTTGAGAAGACCTGTGTAGTTTTTATGATTTAGGCCCTTGATTTTCTTAGTAAGAAAGGATTACGGGCATTCAACTTGTGCCAGATGTTTGCACACGTATGTACCAAATGGGGCATTATAGTCTCTGACTTGCCTGATGAGTGTGGAATACAGTGGAATCATAACATCCCTGGACCCGGATGCCATACGCTTAGTAATAAACAGTGCAATGAAAAAGGACTTCCTTACAATAGTGGATAAGTGGTGATTAAAAGACAATTCATTGTCCACACAGGTTCCCAGGTCGTAACCTGTGGATCACCTTTCTGAGGTGTGTTGTCAATGTGATGGGTTACAAGGGTCTTCTTTCCTGAAGCAATAATATTATTATACATTTCTTGACTTTTAGTTTTAGTCCATGGTTTTTGACACCAGCTATTGGTTTGGGAAAGGCTCTATTCGATGGTTTTGGTGTTCTGTCTCAGGTGAGTTTATGATGGTACCAAGTTTACAGTCACCTGAAAAGTTAGCCATAAATCCTGTAAAGTAGGTTTGACCTCCGAGGAGTAAATACCAAAGAGGAGTGGACCAAGGACCTAAGCCGATATACTGCTAGAAACATTTCTTTTGGAGGAGATACAGCAGCCCACACTAATTCCTTGTGGTCTATTTTTGAGCCAAGTTGCTATCCAATGAGTTATAAGCATTAACATTTAGCTAGGATAGTTTACTTGAGTGTGGGATGGTGGCAGATGTCTTTTTGTGGTCTTGATATGCAGGGCGTACTGATCTGCCCTCAAGCATTTCTTCAGTCTTCCAAAGAAGCCAACCATCTTAAGTAGGCAGAATCTGTCCTTGACAGACCTGAGCTGGCTTGTGTGAAGAGTTTGTAGGTTACATGTGTTATTTCTATAATGATCCATTTCATGGATGAGGCTATTCAGACTTCTGGGTCTATAATTTCCCAGGTCTGTTAATGCCCCACCTTGGTGCAAAGGGATGGCTGTTGTCCTCCATATGTCTGGCAAAAGGCCTATATGAAGACTGACATTTAATAGCCTCTGTAGGGGTCTGACTGTTTCTGTTTCAAGCAGGCCAGCAAGCAGCTCAGTCTGTTATTCAACCCATAGAAACAGTGGTCTTGGCGTTGGATAGTGCCTCGGAGTTGTTTGTTGGAGATTTGAGGGAGAACTGTGGGAAAGAGATATGGGAATGTAGGAGGGAAGAGGGGGTGGATTAGCTTTGGCAAAATTTCTGCATACCAAGCTATTGGATCACGCTCCTGGTTTCAGTCATAATGTAAATCTGATTGATTTGAGGTCTGATTTGATTTGACCTGGAAGGAAGGTAGAAGTGGTAGGGAGCATAGCTGCTCCATACTGTGGTTTTCATCTAAATATTTTCAAGGGTGAAGAAGCCTAAAAGTATTTTTTTGTTTCCTTAAAACTATTGCTGATCTATTTTGATCATAACAGTGGCCCCAGAGTTTGAATCATTGTCAGTGCCATATTGAATTTTATGCGTACAGGGCTCTGCTGAAAGTACGTCTTGCTTGCTGTACAGGCCTGATTTTAATTCAGCTTTACTTTTGATCTATTTAATTTGTGGGCATTTTTTTGACTACAGCATTTCAAAGCCTAAAAATGATGGCACTGATTTTAGTTCATTCAGGGGTTGTACTGACCATTTAGGGGTTGTATTGACCATTCACCCTGTCAGATTATACCACTGGAAATTACTTATTTTGTTTACTAGATTCTTTTGTTTGAGTAGTATCTCTAAGTTCTGGAGTTGTAGGAGAAATACAAAAGAGGAAGCACTAAAGGTCCATAGGTCCAAAGGTCAAACGAAAGCACTCGCGTATACTTTTTTTTTGTCATTTTTACAATAAATCAAAAAGTTTTTATATTTGTCATATTCCTGTGTTTCCTGGCTTGGTGAGGCCTTTGAACTGCCAGTTTTATTTTCATTTGTTCAGTTTTTGGCTTTTATTATTAGTTTATTATGGCATCTGGCAGTGAATTGGATACCTTCCAACCAGCACCTGCTGTCATTCAAAACAAAAGAGACTCTGATAGGGTATCTAACTGCTCTTGTCATCCAGTTAACCCAGAGGATGGACAACTTATGCCAACACATGGGCATTATTAACAACAATAATGCTACTGGTGCTTCCAGTGTATATAGGGAAGCCAGCGATTCATCTACGAACTTTAACATTACTCTCCAGTGCCTTGCCGTTCATCAATACACAGAATCAGCAACTAGACAAGGAGACTATGTGCAGCCGCATAACCCAGAAGTAAGGGAGCAAGAAGTAATGAACACACACAATGTGGCTGCTGTTCACAAACAGAATGGCTTTAGGAAGAACATTCTGCAACTAAATGACTGTTTGCGATCTAGACTTGCCTTCAGTAGTAGAACTCGATACAATGCTACTTCAATTGAAGGTAAGCTCAACGATTTTGACATCAAACTTTTGCGCTACAAAAAATTGCAGCTGGAGAAAATTGCCGTTCATCAATACACAGAATCAGCAACTAGACAAGGAGACTATGTGCAGCTGCATAACCCAGAAGTAAGGGAGCAAGAAGTAATGAACACACACAATGTGGCTGCTGTTCACAAACAGAATGGCTTTAGGAAGAACATTCTGCAACTAAATGACTGTTTGCGATCTAGACTTGCCTTCAGTAGTAGAACTCGATACAATGCTACTTCAATTGAAGGCAAGCTCAACGATTTTGACATCAAACTTTTGCGCTACAAAAAATTGCAGCTGGAGAACACGTATCGGGCTAAACGTCATTCCCAAGGGCCTGAGACTATGGTGTTTCCCATCTGGATTAGTACATAACTCCGCTCTCCACCTTTACTTATTACAGCTGTTCGATAGATGTGGACTTGAGCTATTGGAATTATTAGTGAAAAATAATTCGGGTGACATTGATGTTTTGTTTAATGAGCTGAGTGTTTTAGATCCATCCGTGATGATAGGGAATACAGTTCAATGAAGTATGAACACCTTAGAATTTACAACAGTATTGACCAGCATATCGGCAAGTTAAAAGCTGGCAAGTTGAATAAGATTGACAGGGATGTTAATGATTATGCGAATGGTGTGGCTTATCCCAAGCCTCCAGGTACACATAGAAAACTTAGAAACACTGTTATTGATAACGGGAGCCCTCCCTTTGATTCTGTCACTGATTTGGAAGGTGAGGGAGGCATGGTAGAGAGAGCAGATGATTTGGGCCTTAATTTTGATAGAGTATCCTGAATTAAGGAGAAGTGAGAGAATAAAGAACAAAGTGAATTATAACAAAAGACAGCAACCTCAGCCGGGGTTTCAAGCCTTGGGGTTTCAAGGGGCTAGGTCCAAAACCAGGAATTTGAGGATATAAGTATGCACCAGGATAACATTTCATGTAACAGAGCCATAAATTAACTTTTTAATCAGGAGCAAATGAAACCTCTCTAGTTTTGGATAACAGCATTAATGACTGTACCTTTACAGTGGTTTTGAACCAACAGAAAGACTTTGCTGTTTACAACTACTCAAAAGTGTGCATAGTTAGTCAGTTGCAGATTTACTTTCAAAAGGGAAGACATTTGTTCCGGCTAGAAGGTTCAATGTCATTGTTACTGTTAGATTTGAAAATGTACCTGAGAAAGTTGAATTTGACCTTGTTGTATGAGAATCATGTTCAGGATGTTAATCGTAATGTTTGTAAGATTAGTTCTACTTACAATCCCCCCTTCCACCCTAAGCTTGCAATGTATGAAAAGTTGTGTGAGTTAGACCGATGTAACTTGCCTAGATATAGAAATACAGTACATCAGGATTTTATGAATGTTAGGAATGGAACAGTTTAAGATTACTACAGAGGCAAGACATAAGGGTCATGAAACCTGGCAAAGGGGGTGGGGTCGTTGTTATGGACACATCTATGTACACTGATAAAATGCAAAGAATACTTGACACTGAAAATTATAAGGAGGTTTCCCTCAATTAACTCAATGGGGCTTATAGGAGAATTTATGGGCAATTGAATGATATGTTTTTGGAGAGGAGAATAGACATTTCTTTGAACAACTGTTTATATGTAATCACCCCAAGAATTCCAAAATTCTTTAGTATCCCCAAAATCTACAAGGGCCTCTTGAATCCCCCCATGAGGCCTTTGGTGGATGGTAGGGACTCAATAACAGCTGTATGTGCCCAGTATTTAGACTGTTGGTTACTATAGATGTGAGAGATTTGTATACTGTCATTCCACAGACCATAGTTTAGATTGGGTTAATGAAATGTTATTGGAGCACAAGATGGACCAAGACAAGGTTAATCTCATCCTGGAACTATTAGCAATTGTATTAACTAACAATTTCTTTACTTTCAGTAACAAAATACTTTTTGCAAACAACTGGTGTTGGCATGGGGTCAGCTTGTGGTGGGGCTTTTGCCAAACAGTCATGGCATATTGGGAGAGACAGTTTGTATTCCAGTCAGATTATCGTTCCCACATTCAAATGTATTACAGGTACCAGTATGATATTAGTCTAATAGAAGTGCTTGAACAATTTTTACAGTACATTTATAAGACCGCTACTTTTTTACATTTCGCTTGGGTTGTTAATTTAAATCTAACGGATTATTTGGATGTTCATCTTTTTAAAGATGAAAACAATGGGAGGTATGTCACTACAATTTATAGAAAAAAAAAACTACTCTAACTCTTTTCTTCATTATAGCAGCTCATACCCTGAGCACCAAAAGAGATCAGTGATTAAAGGCCAATTGGTAAGAGCTGCTCAGATGGTGTCGAGGGATGAGGATTTTGAGTTAGTGTATTAATTTAAAAACTGTTTTTGAAAAGGGCATACCCATTGGAGTTAATTAATAAAATAACAAAAGAGATCACAGGAAAGAGGGAACTTGGCCATTTAGCACCACTTTGGACCGTGACCATTCGAACTGTGATGATGTGCTGGACACGACACAAAACTCCCGGTTAGACACAAGTTCTTGCAGGGGAGACCTTGATTCTGTTGTGGTACCCAGTCTTATACAAAATATTCTTTTAGACCAGAGCACCAGTAGAAGAGACAGTAATACCTTCCTGAAATCTTTAACCATTACTTAGTGTAGATTCTTCTAGTTTAAGGTGGATTTTTCAGAAAAATTGGGACATCCTCATGAAAGATGTGGATAGTAGAACCCATTTAGGTGATAAACCAGTAATAACCTATAGGAAGGGTAAGAATCTAAAGGATCTTCTTAGGAGTGGACACTGCGTGCATGTACATAACCGTTTGGACACTTAAAAATGTGGAACATGCAACTGGTGTTATAAAATCAAAGTGGTGATTCATTTACTGTTAACAATTTTGAGTATTGTATCAAAGGTAGATACAATTGTTCCTCAAAGGCAGTAGTATATGTGGTTTTATGTAACCTATGTCCAGTATTTTACATAGGTAAAACAGGAAATTTAGCCACAGAATCTACACACATGTATATGCCATCAAAAAGAACAACTTGAATAATGCTTTGGCAAGACACATTTTATGGTAATGCTGACCATAATTTTAGGTTTGTTTGTTTTATTTTCGTTTGCAGCAGAAATACAAATGAGGAGGCACTAAAGGTCCATAGTGTTACAAAAACACAGAGGAAGAGAAACTACTCGAACCACCAGGCATAAAATCTTAGAACACTTTAATAAAAGAAGCAAAGTACAAACAAAATAAGCACTTTCAAGAAAAATCCCTTCATCAGACTATTGAGTACAAGTGAAGCATACATTTTATATCGCAAACAACCAATCAGAATTTAGGTAAAGGGCCTCCGCCCCTTCAAGATAGGTTTGAGCAACACAACCCCACTCAAACCAGTGCTTCTGTCAGCCCATAAGTATAATCCAATGAACTTCACAGGACTCTGTATGGTTAACCAAACCCCCCCCCCCCCCCCGGGTTCTCTCTAATCACTTGTAGCACCAAAAACTGAAAGGAGTGTCCGTTATTGTCTCTAATATACTGGTATAAAACATTATGTTCAGCTTGTAAATGTATGGCTGATAAATATTGTAAGATCTTTTGTTTTATGTGGGTAAAACTAACTGTAAGATCAAATGAGGTGCATGAAATACAGCTAGCCGGATAAATTTGGCAATCAGCATATAACCTAGGAGAATACTGTTTGTGGGTGATCGGATGTATAAAAATATTACTATTGGGTATAGATTAGAGACAGTAGCTCTTACAGTGTTCAGATTTCTATTCATACAAAGCATATGTTTCAGATTTTTATTGCGCCTACAAGTAAAACCTGGGATATCGCCATCGATGTTACTAATAGTATCATCTGTCAATAGGATTTTCCAGTTGTTATGTATAATAGTGGGTCTATTTTCATTCACTGAAAACAAATTTCACTGAATTTTAATTCACCCACACCAAATCACTGAAAGCTTAAATTACTGAAAGTCATTTCACTGAATGAATGCAAAGTACTGTAAGCAAAGTAAAACGTATATGCCCTATTCTCCACTGTAGTGCGATCCTGGAGTTAGTATGTATAGTTGGGGGGGGGGGTGTAGAGGGCCAAGCCCCCAACTAGTTTGTTTGCTTTCAGTGAAATTATATTCATAATATAAAAGCAAGCTAGGTTGGGGGCTATGCCCCCCACCCCCCATGTGGGGGCCTGTTTGTAAGATGAAGATTTTAACCACTATGCCAAATCTCATTTTTTACTTCCATACTTACTGCCATTCTGTTTGCATAGTTGAGCTTGCCTTATTCTACCCTTTTGCTTACTCTTTATCGTCTAATTGCCTTGTGTGTAGGGGCAAGCCCCATTCTTCTTCCAGTCACTGTCCTCTATTAGGGTTGCATTGTTTTTGTAGCTAGCTAGGCTATAGATAAGGGAAAGGTGGTCCATACAGCCTACCTAGACCTTGCAAAGGCCTTTGACACCATTCTCCATTCAGGTATTATAGACAAGCTCACCAGCCTGAACATAAACCCGTACGTCATGAGATGGGTTGCCATCTGGCTCACGGACAGAACCCACATGGTAAGAGTTGCAGGAGCTAGGTCTGACTCTAAACCGGTTACAAGTGGCGTTCCCCAGGGCTCAGTCCTAGGACCCCTCCTGTTCAGCATATACTTCTCAGAGGTACAGGCAAGCACAGGAGGACTTAGGCTGACCAAGTTCACTGACGACTGCAAACTAGGGGCTATAATTGACTTTTCGGCTGACACAGACATCCTCCAAAAGAGTCTCCCTGAGACAGATCCCTGATGTCAAAACCATGGCCTCAAGCTTAATGCCAAAAAGTGCATAGTCATCCCCTTTGGGAAAAACAAAGTACCCACAAACTACCACATAGGTGGTAGCCCCCTAAATACGGAAGACATAATAAGGGATCTGTGGTAGCCCCCTAAATATGGAAGACATAATAAGGGATCTGTGATAGCCCCCTAAATACGGAAGATGTAATAAGGGATCTAGGGATCCAGGTAGATAGTAACCTCTCCTTTGATAATCACATTGACAAAGTGGTTAGAAAATCCTTCTATGTGGCCTACCTAATAACAAAAGTGTTTACATCCAGATCAAAAGAAGTCATTGTGCCCTGCATTACTCCTCAGACCCATCATAGAGTACAACTCCCCATTTGGGATGTACCTTACAAGACACCTGCAACAGCTGCAAAGACCACAGAAGTACCTCACCAAGAGGATCACTGGCCTCAAACAGATGACCTATGCAGCTTGACTGAAGAAACTCCAGCTGTACTCGGTTGCATAATTAATACCTACTCAGAGGTGATCTCTGCCTGACATACAAGGCCATGTCCAACCCATAATTGATGGACATGCTCCACCTAAAGAAAATCATATCCCCTCGAGCCACACACTCTCTAGGGATCTAAACCACATCAGAGCAATAAATAGGACATGCTGGAGGAATAGATTCCTGTCCTAGAAACTCCCCATGCTCTGGAACAAGATTCCAGTCTACATTAGGCAGAGCTCCTCGCTAACCTTCTTCAAGAGAAACCTTGACAAGTGGATGGGAAACAGAAAGTTTACCTCGGGGATCACTTCAATGGCTCTGCTGGACAGAGGCACAGGGAACTAATCTAAGGGTCGACAAAAGCCAGCACATTCCGTCTAGGCTTATAAATGCCTTCTGACAGATAGCCTATTACCTACCTATGAACCTTCTATGACATAATTTCTTTAAATCTTAACATTTTTTCTTTCTCTCAGTTTGTGTTGGTCTTTGTGTGCACAAACCTTGGGGTGTTGTGTAGTTGACAATTACTTGCACACATTTTCGTTATCCCTCATTCTTTCAGTCATCCCATTGCTTACTCTGTTGCCGCCTACTGGCAGAGAACCTGGTCTGACTGGTCCTGATCTAGTTTCTCTCAGTATTTCTTTAGTTTAACGCATACGGTATAGAGTACGTTTTCCTGCCTCGCCTGTCTTCATGCTCATAAACTAGAGGCAGAGGGAGTAGAACACTAGCTGTAACCTCATGAGTCTGCATTTTAAACTGGCGTTGGTAAGGGCATGGCACTTTTTCTATTTATAAGCGTTGGTAAGGGCATGGCACTTTTTCTATTTATAAATCCATCCTTTGAATGGTATTCTTCACCCATTTTAGAACTTAACTGGCTTATCTGCCAGCACATTGAAGCAAACCTCAAAATCAGTTTTGGTTTGGTATATTTATTTATTCCTCTTCCCTCTCCATTCTCTATTCATTACCATGATGATAATTCAATACTGATGGGTGACTTAAACCCTCATATGGAGCTTTGGTGTTATTCCCCTTACAATCCCCTTAAAATTGTTTTCCTTCTTTAACAAAGTCTTAGGACCAAGTTGTTCATGCTTGTATGGTAAGAATTTTACATGTTATGGTTATTGATTCTGCTATTTTGGAAAAGAAAATACAGTTATAATTTATGTAGGGGATGGGTGGGGCTGTTGACAAAGTTGTGAAGAATCCAAGGGGCATTGTTTAGAGGTAATGATCAAATTGTATGCTGTAAACAGTATTGGTTAATACACAACAAATATTGGTGTTTATCCTATATGTGAACCTAAAATTACATTGAGACCCTTTGGATCATAACGGTGCAGAGCTGTAGTACATTGGTTATTATTTAAACAATAAATTTTCCATGAGGAGAGGTACACTGAAAATTCTGGTTTTGTCATAAGTAACACCTTATTGCAGTATAAATTGTTTATAGGTTCATAGGCAAGTACTACGCTGTCTACCCTTGTGGATCATTTTAAGCTTAGCCAGTTGCTCTCAAAAGTGAGAATCCAGCTTTGTATCTGTGAGGTGAACACCTTAACCATTATGCCAACCCCCAACTTAAATATTATTTTATATGTGCTTTTACTCCACATCTAATATCTACAAATGTCACATTCTCTAATATGTATTTTGAATGCTACTGGAGTTGACCTCTTCCTGATAAAGATCATTCCCTTGAGTGGACTGATGGCTGTATAGATGACACATCAGATGAAATTGTTATGCTCTGTAAAGACAGGCTGGTTTCTGTATTTGGAACAATCTACTGTTGAGTTATTCCAAATTTTGTCTTTACTCACTTGGAAAGTACTCTTGACCAAGTCACTCCGTTGCACAGATTCAGACTTGTTACTTTTGGGTAAAATGCACCTTTTAATGCTCACTTAATGTAATTTTATATTCCTTAGGAAACCCAAAGAACCCTAACCACTTTAATTATGCATTTGAAACTATGGAAGCATTGGAGGAAGGCCGGCTTAGTAAAGATATTATTGCAGAACAGAACAAGCTGCGTTCTGCTGACCTTGTTATATTTCAGGTACTTGGATTTATTTTCTGCATTATATTCATTCATAGTCTTTGATAATACTTACTTTCAAAGTAAGTTGCGCAATGGCTGATGGATTTTAAGTAGTTTCCCTGCATGCCTTGTTGCTTTCAAAGTGAGTGGTATATCTGTAGGTAGATTTAAAATGAATACTGCCAGGCAAACTTTGCCAAAATCCTAAAGCTCTTTTATTGTAACTGATGAACCTTGGTACCAAGAAAAAGATAGAATGTTAAGTATAAGCTTGTATTTTTTCACTTAAAAATATAAAATGTTGTCAAAACTCAAGACAGCTATACATAACTTTATAGAAACACGAGTAACCCTCCCCAACATTCCATCAACCTCTTCACTCCCTGTGATGACCCACCACTGGACCAGTAATCAAGGAGCCTTAATCCTCGCTGCTGACACCAGTGGGGGATGTACACTGGGAAGATAACCGGTACACACACACTATTTCCAGATGCAGCTCTCTGCATCAAGTGCAATTTCCATTAAGAGCAGACAGAGACCACAGTCAGTCCGGGGCTAGTTTCTCCCTCTTTCTCCAGATTTCCAATAAAACTCCCCACTGGCTCAGCTGAGTGGCCAAGCCAAGACCTCCAACGTCCTCTCTGTCCAACCAGTGCTTTGTGTCCCTGGCCAAGTGGCTGACACACACACTCTTTGAAGTTTGATTTACACACACACACACACACACACGCACACCTGGGAAAGGGTGGCACAGGTTTACTAGTTATGCCCCCTTTTGCCCAGACTACAATGTAGCTACCACTGCCACCAGCTAACTCCTTATCAGCTTCTTTAAGGCCCTTAACAATGGGTGTCCACTCTAGCCTTGTAATATTAATATAAATGGTAGTTTAGAGCAAGGCTATTAGGAGTGTCCCACACAGTGTCACTAAATAAATTTGGAAGTACTCTCAAAACTAAAATATCACTAGACAGAGCAGCCACAATAAAAGGTTTAAATATATTTAATAATAAAAGAAGAAGAAAATACTCAGTATATAATCAGTGATATCAGAGTTCAAAATCACAGGAAATAATTAAAACAACATTGCAGGACAGTCTGAAAGAAAGAAAAATATATAAACTAAGCTTTGCTATATTCCTGACTATATCTAAGAGAATTACTAGTCTCTAGCAACGTACTGCATCAGAGCAAGGCAGATGTGTGGTGAATGGTTCTTGTCAAGTCCAAGACAGAATACAGAATGCCCTGTCTCACTAAGAGACTTCTCAAATTAATATGTCAAATATTACTGCTGGGGTAGCTTGCAGAATGAGATTTCTTGTCATCTGACTCTATCACAGGTGAAACCTCACTGCTGGAAGCTTGGCAGTAGTACCATCTACCTGTGAAAATACATAAATCTCAAATCTTTGGCAGATGCTGGAAGTCATAAAACAATTGCATTCCTTCATACTTTCAGAGGTAATAATTAGTTCACTCTGAAGACCATACAGAAAGCTTCTTAGCACAGACTGTGTCTCTTGTTGCACTGAAAACTGAAAGATACTTTGTGGCTATGCAATAAAAATGGTAATTTAGAGTAATTTAATTCCAGCTATTGTTTGAAGTTGACCTCCTGTATTCCAGTTTCCACTGTTAAAATATATACATTTAAAAGCTACAGTACTGCATGTACATTTCTGTTTTCTTCCAGTAGGGCTCCTTGTGGATACATTTTAAGCTCAATCACTTTACAAAATAACTTTTCAACACACATCTGTACCAACCGGTTTGATATACACGACATACAGTTCAAATACAGGTGTAACAAAAGCATCTTATATAAATCTTGTTGATATTCACAAATAACATATAACATATAATTATTTACAAAATTCCAGATAGCTGTGCTGGCAGTATCTCCCTTTGTCAAACTCCCTAACCTTGCCTTGCTTCATATTTTTTCTAGCCAATAAGCACACAGTAGAAGTATTTCTGAAGTTGTATTACAGGAGTACCAAGACAATTTATAAAGTGTTGCTTTGTGCAGCTGTTCTCCACTTGCTGCTTATGTGATGCAGCATTACAGATTTTTTTTTCTTTTGTTTTACCTAAATATGAATTGCTGTATTGCTAAGTAGGTTTATATATGCAGTCTTTGGTTACAAACGAAAGCGCTCAATAAAAGGTTTTTGATTATCCTGGTGGAGTTCTTGTGACATTTTTTTTTTTGTTCCAGGCTTGCTCGTCCTTTGGTGGTATTAGCATTTTTCGTTCTGGTTCCTATATATATTTTGCAGTATAGGTATTGTACACTATTCCTTTGGAAGGAATTTTGCGTTCCATTGATTTGCATGAGACAATCTTTTTTTTAAATGTTATAATATGTGAATTTATTCATTTAATACAGTAATATCTTATCTAGTTTATGGAAATCGGCATGAATTAGAATCTCGTAGGAGTTTTGTAATAAATCATGTTGTGGAAATATAAAGTATGTAAATTGTAAATAGGCAACATCAGTTGATTCTTCATGCATGATCCAGGCATTGCTTCTGTTACAAGCGTTTGCATATAGTTACATGTTTATTAGTTCAGTCCATGCCTCTCATTTCATTGAACTGACCACACTTGATGCCTTTAAACAGTTAACAGCTGGTAAAAATATATAACTTTAACAGCTAAGGTTTAAAAACTACATTACTAAATATATACTGATGCTGAACTGGAATCTGCCTTTTTTACATCTTCCTGCAGGGCTGGATTACTGCAAATCAGGGGAAAACGATATCAGTCGAGTAATTCTACAGGAACATACAGTCTTTAGCATTCAAGTCAGTTGAGTAAACTGCCTGGAAGTGAATACAGATAGACTGAAATGCTATTGAGTTGCATGTGAAGCCTAGAATACCTAGTATTTGCATGAACCATCCATCCACAACCCTCCCTCCACCCATTTTTGTACACATGGTTGGGGTTTCACTTCAACAGTGACAACAAATGGGCATTAGAGGAAGATTTGACAATAACCCCTCCTTTGTAGTCATCTGGAAAGTTAGTTAACCATAGGTCTTTATTTCTGATCTCTTGACCAGGAATAAAGACCTATGGTTAACTAACTTTCCCGATAAGTAGATGCCAAAAAGGAAGGTGCCTAGTACTGAACCCTGGACATACCATTTCTTTCCATCATACATTTGGAGGAGGCACTTGCTACCTTGAATATGTGGGTCCTATTTTCAGCCAATTGGTTCTCTACCTCACCATGTCAGTTAGCTTGTTTACATTGGCAGCAAATGAGTATGGTGTCAAATGCTTTGGATAGATCAAATAGAGTGTAAACAGAATGACCAATATCAACAGCCTGGGTGATGCCTGAAGGAACATTTAAAAAATGTCTGTAGATTGTGCCAAGTGTGACCTTTTTAAGAATGCATACCTGCACTCTTCTATATAGAGCCATCTGAATGTATGTGGTCTTTTAAACTGCTATGCAGCTGCAGCCTGAGCCAACTCTAGGACAGTTATAAGGCAAAATGGCACAGAATGGCTTAGTGCCATAAACAGCAGTAACATCTTTCATGTAAAAGGCATATATATGTTAGGAGGTGAACATCATGGCACATGTAACATTGATTTTATTTGTGTACGAGTCTGAAAGCTGGGAAAGTATCCTTGTATATATAATAAGAGTACATTGTTGCAGGCAAACCAAGTTTGCCTAAAAGTAAAGTTAACCAACGCTCTAGAAAGTAAATGAGAAGTTGCTCTAGAAAGTAGTGTGTAGCTGAAGTGATGTTAGCTGTCAGCTTCTTAAAGATTAAAATATGAAAAATTAAAAAATAAAACAGCATTGTAAGCATAATTACTGGGATTTTTTAAAAAATAAAACCGCATTGTAAGCATAATTACCTGGGATTTTTATATTTGCCAAAAATAAAGTATGAAAATAATTATAGCCACCAGGTAAAAAACAATGATTCTGTTTTCCCTTTATCACTGAGATATAAATGGATGGATGTGCGGCAGCAGGTGCAATGTCTTTCACTGTAGCAGTTTAGCTGAAAAAGTAACTGAAATACCCAAAATAAAGGTAGCTAAAATTAATGTGTGATGTTTTCAACCACCTAGCATACCCAAAATAGAGTATAGAATCAAAAATATTTCCCTTCTGTGTGAACTCATTTAATAGTGGCCACCAGCCCCATACTGATGTTCCAAAGAATTATGCAAGTTAAGTCCATACAAAATATGTGGTTTAAATAAAAAAAAAAAAAAAAAAAGAAAAGGTCCTTCATTACACTGGATTTATTTATTTTTTTTTACATTTATGTACTTGTTTGTGCAGTGCGGTACGCTATTTGACTATGCTTAACTTTGTGCACCTGTGCATTAGACATCACTAAACATCTAAAAAAAAAGAAGCCGGATGTGTTCAATTTCAGTGTGTTTTTTTTTTTTTTTTTTTTTTTTTTTTTGTGCTTGTTTGCATGTTGCGCTACGTTATTTAGCTGTGCATAGCATGGCTTACTTATGCATTAGACTTCCACTAAACCGGTAAAAGTAGAAACTGAATGCATTCAGAACCTGAGCAGCAATACTGAGATACACTTACAGGCACCTTCACAGTATATCTGAAGAAGCATGAGTTTCCTGTACTATCCCAGTGGCTAGATAGGTTGAGTTATGACCTACAGTGTAGTAGGTCCTGAGTTTGAGTCCTGGGCAGTAATACCTGTTACATATAGTGTTGTAAAACTGTGTCATGTGACTGAAACATTGGTTGACTTTAATTGTTGCGTTTAGAAAAGGTGCTTGATGCTAAGCATCTCTTAAACAAGGTCAACAGTCTTTTCCTGTTTGCACGTTGCTAAGCTTCGTTTAAACACGGGTTGTGCAAGTTTGTATGATGCTAAACGATGTGGGCCATTTTTGAAAGTTACAGTATTATATGCAAAGGTGGGAATGCAGCCTATTTAAACATCAGTAGGCAGGAATTTCACATTATTCCTTGGAGCCTGGCCTTGACTATGGGTATAGCTGCTGTCATGGGAGAAGGTGTGCACTTTACGACACAAAGGTGGGTGTGCAGGAGTCCAGAGTTTTCACTGGACTCCTGGTAGAATGCCACAGATCCCAGCTGCTGCAGGGCAACTACCAGTGCTCAGAGTAGAAGTCTGAGGCCTGAGATAGTTTGGCCAGGGAGCTAACCAGTGCAACTAGTATCCCCCACACTGGTGAGCAGTGTTGAAACCCGTTATGACCTCTATTGTAGGAAGAAGGGAACCTTGGATACCTAGAGTGAAGAAGCAAGGGATGGGCACACCCCACAGATATGCAAGTATGTTTTCCAGTAATTTATAAATATAGACGCTGAATCAGTGCAAAGCTGGTATGCATAATGGTTTCCTTCTCTTACCACAGTTGCAGAAGAGAGGGCTTGCAATGTCCAGTCCCATGCAAGGCGTTTGGCCAGGATGAGGCAAGCGTGTGATATGTAATGAAATCATAAAGTAAGTACAGTTATTGCAGTCAACAGTCATGTATGAAATACCTGGGACAGCCATAGATTTTAATTAGTGTCAGTGCATGTCTGAACTGGTAAAGCAAGTAAGCATGTGGTACTGTGTAACATAGCTTCCAAACATAAGTTAATGTTGTGGTCTACCCAGATTGTCATTGTTGTAGTCTGCTCATTGTCTGAAATATGCTGTAGATCCCACTCAGTCAATCAATTGGGTAAATGTGTAAGTTAACAGAAGACCTAGACAACCATCCCTGTGTGTAAGTGCAAGATCTGAAACAACATTAATCAATAATGTGTAAAAGGAGACGATGCTCTCATTTATTTTTTTCAATTAAAATATTCAGTATTCCTGTAGTCACTGCTTGTAGATTCTAATCCGACACCAGCCAATTGAGAAATGCCCAGGTGTCAAGTGTAATCAGTGTACATGAACATACCTCTCAACTGTCACAATTTTTGCAGAATGTACTGACTATTGTGCCATATGTCTGGTCCTCTGATTTGCAGGTGTCTGACATCACTTGAAATGCAATTTAATGGCAAATCTGTTATCAGGACACCTTGCTACTATTGTATGAGCACACTGTGTAAAATGTTCCCTGTTGTGCCTTTCTACCACCATTATCTATGGCTTGGCCAATTAAGTCCCATGCTAAGAGGTTGAGAGTTATGTACGTGGAGCATCATATATATATATATCTATATCATATATATATATATATATATATATATATATATATATATATATATATATATATATATATATATATATATATATATATATATATATATATATATATATATATATATATATATGTGTTTTATATATATATATATATATATATATATATATATATATATATATATATATATGAGTGTGTGTGTTTTATATATATATATATATATATATATATATATATATATATATATATATATATATATATATATATATATATATATATATATATATATATATATATATATATATATATATATATATATATATATATATATATATATATTTACATACATACACAATGTAAGCAGTCCATGTTCTCACAAGTGAAATATAACATCGCTAGAAGTATGTAGTTGTGATCTGTTCAGTCGTATTATCTGTGAAGTTACTAATGTTCTTCTCTCACCCCATACCGTCTCTTTTATTTATTTAATCAATATATTATCATTTAATATTATCATATTTGTTATTAGCTCTTATGTTGGACTTAACATATTGCTTTGCTGTTAACTTTCATTTACATTATTTATTGTTGTGTTCGTCATTATATTATTTTCAATGTGTTTTCATTGCTCATTATTGTTTTCTCTTATGTTATTAATTACGGTTGTTTGGGTTATGTTCATTTACCACAGAGTGACAAGGTAGGCTGGTTCCTGGTGATCCACATACTTTGGCTCTCCTGGCTGAAGCATTGGGGTCCAACATGTCTGGGCCGCAGCCTGGTAGCACCTCCTCTGCTGCCCCTGCAGTAGCTGCTTTATCCGGTAGTTCTGCTCCACAGGCTGGGGTTGTGCTCCCCTCTGGGAGTGGAGGTGGAAGGGATGCATTCATCACCCAAGACCAACGACCAAGCTTGGTGCATTGGCTTGTGCGCCAAACTGTTGGTGCATGCCTACGCCAGATGGAGAGCATGCTGTCCAGCCTGGTGGGGCAGTCTAGCCCCAGGCACCAGCATCGACCGCTGCCTCCACAGGAGCAGTGAAGGTGCAGTGCTGACAGTCGCATGGGTGAGGACTTGAGTCACATTACTACTGTGTCTGACGTCTGTGGGACTGGGATTCCACAATACCCACCCCAGTCAAGGTGTACACCCCCCCTCTTGTGTCCCGCACCAACCGTGTCTGCTGTCTTGTCTGTCTGCAAAAGCTTCCTCATCTTCCCAACTTACCTTCCCCAGACATACTTATGTCCCTTCCCAAGCATTCCACTCTCCTTAAAAGCAACAACAAAAAAAGATATCGTCCCATACATAGCTCTCTCCATTTCTCACACATTTCCACTGGATACACTTTGGTCCAACTGGCTTGACAACGCACTTATGTTGTCATCACCCCTCTCTGTGGGGGTGACGGTTCAAATTCAGCTTAAAAACTTTTAAAATGCACAGTTGTTGTTGTTGAAGAAGTGGATAGATATGATTCTTTACTACACATACCTACCTGCCTTTCACTGTGATTTTTTCCCCTCTGCTTGCACCCCATTTCACAACTGTCCCATCTTCCCAGTTTTTCTTAAAAGAATTTTTGCACGATGCTAAATGGCGGTATATTACTATATGTATTTGAATGTATAATATGCACATTCAGAAAGTACACCTGTGCCTTATTTTAAACCCAGTACCATTTCACTTGAAGAGCAGTGCATCAACCTGCCAAGCCACACAGCCAGTTAATTAGCACAGGTGTTTTAAGCAAAATATAGTAATTGTCATTTTCTCATCATTAAACATGTTTACGTGATGCTACCCATCATGCAGCAAATCTACTAAAAGACTAATGGAAAAATAGGAATTTAATTGGGACTCTGGTAGAGAAATACATCACTATAAAGCCATATACATAATAATAGATGCAAGTGAGGTATGTAACAGCAGGTAAGTATGCAATTATATCTACAACATGTAAAAATACACCTGCTTTAACCGTGATTCTGTAGCTCAATCCGTTAAATACTTCGAAAACATAAATCTTTGGTCTACATGGTCCTGGGTTCAAATACAGCTGTGTCTAGCATTTAAAATACATGTATGTGTATGTTACCATTATAAATTCTGATAGGAGTGTCTCGTCACCACCCAAAGCAGTACAGATGGAATGTCTGCTTCTAAATAATGGAAGTCAAAGGCCTAGGTATAGGACCACATCTTAACTATTCATATTACAGCACTAGAAAGTGCATGCATTAGCATGAATTCCCAGAAGATTTTGAAGTATGTAATTCAAATGTGGCCCAGTAGTAACGGACTACAATCCACGATAATTTGGTAGTAATATTACAAACAACCACAGCTACACAAGTAGCATACATATATGGAGGTCGTGATAGAAGCAAGGGTTGCCAGCACACATGTTCCACACGACTACCATGACATAACACATGACTTGGCAGTTGTCAAACTGGTTGACATAATGGTTAATATACCCCCTACCTTGTTCTAGGACACACCAAACACGTTGCCTTTTACTCTGTTAATGATACCTTTGGCTAACATACTTACCTTAAACACATACCTTAATTTCCAGTGGGATGTGTTCCCTCAGTCTGTCTCTGGCTGTACACCAAGCTTGCCACAGTTACTCTTAAGTATTGCTGTCCGGCACATTCTGCAGCCTGTCTGCCTATGTTTATTGCCTCCAGCAGCAGCAGCAGCTTCAGTCTGTAGCACACATGCCTGTATGTAAAAAGTAGCTGCTGCATACATTTTCTCTGTGCTGCCGTTTTATGTTTACCCCAGTAATTTCCACCCCGACATGTGAGAAGAGGATAGAAACTACATTGAGGCCTTATATCTTGAGTAGTTGCATGGTATTGACTGATTATACTGCAAATCAGCTGTGTATGCTGCATGTAGCAATTCTGCACCACAGATTAGTTAAGAGGCAATCACCTGCAAATGAGAACCATCTTAAAAAGGCAAACCCCTAGTTAGGGGAACCATTGTGTATGAGAGTTAGTGTGTATGGTTAACTCATTGGCACAGTACTTATACAGCCGTATCTTTCAACAGAGGAGTATTGTCCTCCATCAGCTATATAACCATTTTATTTCCAACATGATGCATATGTTTGAATGAACTTGGGGGGGGGGAGTGATTACATCAGTAAGCTTTTCTTAAAACTGTAGTGATGACATGGCAGTTGTGTTGCACTACAGATGATGTAGAGTACAGCAAGGGTATAATGCAGTGTGAACTAGGTACACAGGTCTTCTGGATACTTCCTTTGATAGCAGTTACATACACACAGATATTTCAAGCACGAGCATTAATGCCCTTCTAGCTTGCCAATATACCAAAACACTTGTTCCCGTAATAAGTATCCAGGCTGTTCTTAAAAATATCTAGTACTTGCTTTAATGTAATTTGATAGCCTGTTCGTGCATCAGCTACTCTGTCAGAGAACCAATTAGTACGCTTCTCATTCCTATAGAATCTTCTATATAGGTTATCTGATGATTCTCTAGTACTTTTTGATAACCCCAAACATTCCCAGAGGTAGTTGTCACTAAATGCCCTATATACCTGAATAAGATCTCCTCTTGGATATCTGTAAATGACACTGTACAAGTTCAGATATTTTAGTCGTTCATGACTTAAATTTTCACATCCATGGATAGCCTTGGTATATTTCTGTTGTACTCTTTCCAGTTTACTCATGCTTGTTTTCTTACAGAGTTTCCATATTGTTGTTGTTCCATGCTCAAGTTTGGGTCTAATGTAACTGACAAACAATTACTTCATTATTTTTGATTTCCTAGACTTATTTTATAAATCTTTTTATACAACCTATAGTTCTATAACTGTCATTAACCAATTAGTTGATATGATTAGAAAAACTCCTAGCTGAATCTTCCCATATGCTCAGGTCCTTAAATGAGTATACAGTTTCAACCACTGTTTGTTGTATTAAATATTCACCTTTCAATTTATGCCTGACAAATCTCATATGCTTTGTTTTTGATGTATTTAGCAGCATATTATTCTCAAAGTTATTTTGCAGACATGCTTTATCTCTAACACATGTAATCAGTTTACCCAATCTCGGGTTGTCTGCATATAGACTGTAGAACACCTCAGATGAAAAAGTGAGGTCTAGAAGATACAATCTAAACAAGTAAGGGCCTAGGACAGAGCCCTGTGGGTCATCCTGACTGTAACCAAGGATTTTGCCTGTCCAGTTGCTGTATGATATTTGCCATGTCCAGTTTGTAAGCCATGCAGCTAAGCATCTTATCAAGAGTACATCAGTACCTAGTACAATACCTAGTTGTACTAATTTATTGATCAGTGTTGTGTGTATGACCTTGTCAAATCATCATCATCTTCTTTTGGCTGTTCCTGTTAGGGGTCGCCACAGCGGATCATCTGTTTCCATTTCTTCCTGTCCTCTGCATCTTGCTGGGCCACACCAACCACCTGCATGTCCTCTCACCACATCCATAAACCTTATCTTAGGCCTTCCTCGTTTCCTGTTACCTGGTAGCTTCATACTTAGCATCTTTTTACCAGTATACTCAGCATCCCTCCAAAGCACATGTCCAAACCAATGTAAACTTGCCTCTCTGGCTTTGTCTCCAAACCTTCCAACCTGGGCTGACCCTCTAATATACTTATTCCTGATCCTGTTAACCCTCATCACACCCAGTGCAAATCTTAACATCTTTAACTCTGCCACATCCAACTTTCCTGCCTTTTTGTCACTACCCTCTTGTAGACCTTCCCTTTCACTCTTACTGGTACTCGTCTGTCACAAATCACTCCTGACACACTTCTCCACCCACTTCATCCTGCCTGTACTCTCTTCACCTCTCTTCCACACTCGCCATTACTCTGAACTATTGATCCCAAGTATTTAAACTCCTCCACCTTCACCACTTCTACTCCTTGCATCCTCACCATTCCTCTATCCTCCCTCTCATTCACACACATATATTATGTCTTAATCCTGCTGACCTTCAATCCTCTTCTCTCTAGAGCATATCTCCATCTCTCTAGGGTCTCCTCCACCTGTTCCCTACTCTCACTACAGATCACAATGTCATCTGCAAACATCATAGCCCATGGGGACTCCTGTCTCGTCTTGTCAACCTGTCCATCACCATTGCAACTAAGAAAGGGCTCAGACCTGATCCTTGATGTAATCCCACCTCGACCTTAAACGCATCCATCACTCCCACCGCAGACCTCACCTCTGTCACACTACCCTCATACATATCCTGTACCACTCTTGCATACTTCTCTGACACTCCCGACTTCTTCATACAATACCACAACTCCTCTCTAGGCACCCTGTCATGCTTTCTCTAAGTCTACAAAAACACAATGCAACTTCTTCTGACCTTATCTGTACTTCTCCATCAACTCTCTCAGAGCAAACATCGCATCAGTAGTGTGTATGACCCTATCAAATGCTGAAGTTAAATCTATATAAAGTACATCACAGCACAATTTTCATTCATAGCTATTCTAATGTTCTAGAACATCAGGTTACAGGTGGTAATAGATCCGTTTTCAACGTATGCATGCTGATGTATGGTTTCGAGTCACAACCTATCGAGTTCTGAGAATAACTTATCCAATATTAAGTTCTCCATTATTTTTCCACAACATGAAAGTAGAATTAAGGGTTTGTATGACTCTGGGTTTGTCCTACTCTTTTTTTCCCTTAAAAACTGGAGGAATGTTCCCATAGTTATACGACCTAGTGAATAACCGATAATATGGTACTGTATGGTACTGTAATTTATTGCTGAAGTGTTCTCAGGTCATTGTTACTAATTCCATCTCCTCCCTGCATTTTGTTTGGATCCAGTTTGCGCAGTTCTTTTTCAATAAGATTCCAGTATCTGGGGTTTTCTGCATGCCACTAGGACAATTTACCTCCCCTTTTATGGAGCCAAACTGTTTTGCATAAGATTTTGTAAATATATTTATAATCTGTTGTGTCTGAGAATAAATTTTAGAATCTGCACACAGTTTATCAATTTGTGTGTCTTTACTCCTTCCACATCTTATGCATCTAAAAAAGGGGTTTCCCATTATGCTCAATATCTTTATATAAATTTTCTTCAAACTTTTCTTGATCTTGTCTCACACTATGCTTAATCTGTTTGTCCGGCTTGTTTATTTCAGTTTTCAAATCTGTAGTCTGACCTCTCTTCCATTTCTTATAATTTTTCTCTCTTCACCTTTAATAAGATGTCTTGTTCTTATGGAAATATATCCGCCTGATTTATGCCTAGTTCCTGATGTTAAACCTTTTTTTTTTATTATTTTTTGTACTCTGTTTCTCTTTCAAAATTTTCCACATTCCATCAGTTTTTCCACTGTATACCTCACTCCAGTTAGTTTTACATAGTGACTATTTTGCTTTCATATAATCTGTAATTAACCTGTGCATTGGCTTACATTTCAGTTTGGCAGTATTAATTAGCAACAAATTAACCTTTATAATCCCATGATCACTGCGCATCAACGGTGGTAAAACTTGACTTTGATGTTACAGTAATTTCTTTGGGAACACAAACAATGTCTGGTATGTTCCATCCCCTGATAGCTACAATCTGAAGCAATTGTTTCTCCTGAATATACGCTGTGAATAATTTCCTTACTAATTTTGTAACATCAATATTATTCCAGTCTGTTTCAGGTAAATTTAAGTCCCCAGCTAATATCATTCTTCCCTCCTGTGTTTCATGCAACAAATGTATGAATTCCTCTAGGTCATCTGCACTTGACTTTGGTGGTCTATACACTCCAACAATTGTTATGTGTTCCAGGGTTATTTTTATTGTCACAGTTGCACAGTCTATAGCGTTGGTGTTATCATTGAACATGTAATAATCACAGGTCTCCTAGCTATCTTTAATCCCTATCATAACACCTTCACCTGATTTTTTTATTAGAATGTCTGTTACAGTAAAAACATTTATACCCTGACAGAACTGGTTTCCAGTCATTGTTCTTTAACCATGTTTCACAAACAAAAACAACATAAATCTTGTGGGAACGTAGCAAATTTTCCAATTTAAAAAAAAAAAAAAAAAACTATTACTGCTCGTAGTATTAACAACCATCAGAGAGGTATCAAATGTTTGCTATCTGTGGGTTGTTAAATTTTCGACATGGCAAAAATCCTGGCTAGTGTTAAATATTGCAAAATATCTGCTACAAAAATTATCTTCCCTGATCTAGACAAATGCACACCACCCTGTCTCAACACATGTGTGCCCAAAACAAGGCTTGGATGCTCTACACATTTCCATTTTTTAAAACAGGACGTAGGTATTTACCCCAAAAAATCTTTTCATTCACAGTGACCTAACTATTCCTTTCTATATATGATTTGTGAAAAATACATCCTAACACCAGTACAAGCAATACTATCTAGTAGGGCTGTCAGTTCCCGACTAACAGTCAGAGAATCCTTGCGGGTGACCTCATTTGTACCAACATGAATAAAAACAGAGCCATATTTCCTTACATTAAGGTGTTCCATAGCTTGTCTCACATCTTCTATTTTCACTTTTAGCAAGCATAACACCATCTGATGTTCATTATCTCTGCAAATATACATATTGGTTCCTCTAATAATTTAATCTCCAATTACAAGAATATCCTTGCTGGTCAGCTCTGAAGAATCTTCAGCTTCTAATACAATAATATCTGCTTTTTCAATTGTTACAAAGGATAGATATTCATCATTATTAGTCTTATTAATCCCACTGTTTTCATTGTGTAGTAAATGCTCATCCAGCTGGTGTTGTAAATCCACAATGAGTCATGTAGTCAACAAATGTCTTTCTTCCCTTTTTTTCTTACAGTAATGTTCTTCAATCCTTCCACGTTCAATTTTGATTTCTTCCTTTTCACCTGCCCCGTGCTTCTTTTTTTCTACCTTCTCCGTTGGCAAGATGATGCCTTTTTCTGTAGACTGAAGGTTTTCTGATAGACAAATATCATTTCCTGTAACCTGTGTGTTACAAAACAAAGCAGTGTCATTTTTACTATGTATTCTCTTTCCTTTACAAGATAGCTGCGGTGGTGCAGCGGTAGCATTGTTGTCTCGTAGCAAGAGGTTCTCCGTTCGATTCTCGGCTGGAGTGCCTTCTATGTGGAGTCTGCATGTCCTCCCTGTGGTTGGGTGGCATTCAAAAGACATACGTAAATGGGCGTGCCTTCGCTGAAGGTTTAACGTCGAGCTGGCACCTCAGCGTTCATGAAAATCTACTGCCAATCATTAGCGAACCGGAGTTCCGCTGTGGCGACCCTAACAGGGAAAAGCTGAAAGACGAACAACAACATTCTCTTTCCTTTACAGTCCTTAATTTTTTCTTCTTCTTTATTTGTTGTGAACTTCTTCCTTTATTTTTTTTGTTTCCCTCTAAACAAACAGGATCTTCAGATTGGTGAATAGGTGCATCCAGAATTCCAAAGTTGTCGGGGGCATCATCTTGTTTTATAGGGGTTGAATGTTCTTTGCAGAAAATATATGCATCATTTCCTAAATGTGTTCTATGCCTAACATTATTTAGTTCAAAAGTCCAGTCATTTAATTTATGAAACGGCAGTTCTTCAAGCCATGCTAATTGCACAAGTGCAATCGTCATCATTAAGTCTAGGTTAATTTCTAACAATGGTAAGCAAATCATCCAACTTTTGACACCAGGAACACAGATCACCAGTGTTATCAGCTGTTACCTTTAAATATGCATAGACTTTATTACACTGTACAATATATTTTTGCATTAGCAAATTGTTAATTGCATACTCATTTAAGGAATCCATATTAATCTTCAAATTAATACAATACTACAAAAGAAAAGATCAAAATCAGTAACCAGAGAATTCCAAGAGAACTTAAATCAACATCTGTGACAAAAAAAATCACACCAGTAATATGCAACTGAATAAAGTACAGTGAGTTGTTCTGACCATAAAAGTTCTACAATCCAGACGAAAGTTGTAATCCCTTTACGTCGCTCACTATTGCTCGCAGTAGCACTTCTTTTTGACAAAGATAAATCACAGACCAAGATGGGATTGTTCAGATATGCTCAGGGTTTTCCTGTCTGCAACATGTGTAAATCTATAGCTGTCTAGGCACCTTGGCATGTAGTAGTACACTACTATTAGGTTAGCACTGTTGTTTTTACATATTATATTGGGGGGTTCCTGCTCTGGAGCACACTACAATCAACTCCTGTGTTGGGTGTGTGATCATATGCGAGTATCTGTCATGGCACACACAAACAGGAGTAGGTCACTATTGCTACTATCCTAGTTGCATCCACATCGTTTGTGTGTTTGACACACTGTTGAAAATGAGATGTGTAATCAAGCAGTGAATACTGATGGCCTCCCTGTATTGTTGTATCTCTACATACTGTACTCCCATGTATGTGATCCTGACATGTGTTCTCATTTATTTGTATTTCAGGATACATCATGCATGCATGACGCAGGGCACCATTTACTGAGGCAGAAAATGACCTCATCATTGAGGCTTTATGCCAGCACTACAAAGTCTTGCTGTCCAGAGGGAGCAAAATAGGCAAGAGAGTGCAAACTTGTGGGAAGACATAACATTAATGCCATGGGTCACCGGAATCGTTCATAAGAGCAGATATGACACCATACCATGGATGTGATGCACTTCGCATGCAGACATGAAGCTGACATGGCCAGGGATCATCAAGTCATTGGTGGGTGGCCTGCAGTAGAACAACCTCTCTCAGCCACAGAAGAATTCCTGACAAACCTTGCAACACAGGACAGCTCCCAGGCATCCATCAGCCAATATGTTGTGGATGTGGGTGCCACCCATTCCTCTCAAGAGGAGCTTTCCGGTATGCTTAGTAAGATTAGCATTGGAATACTGTTGCATTCAGCGTGTCAAGGTGTGTATAGTTTTACATGGGTATCAGGTGTTTTATTGTGTGGGGGAAGGAGGTTAGCTGCAGTTTTAAGCTCATGTAGAAATTGTGACGCACATACCTGATAACATAGCAGCTACTGTAGATGTGAGATATTTGGATATATTTGTTATACTGTAACAGGTGGTGCCGTTGCCATTACCTCAACCTCAAATTATTTCAGGACTGTCTGAATCTGAAGAGGTCTTGCTCCTGCTGCTGGTAAGCATAAAACTGTTTTGTCAGAGATGTAGCTAATGTGTCCTCCCAGGCCTGCTAGCTGGATTGATGCACTGTCTGCACGATTGCCAAATGGACAGATATCTTTTGAATGTCCACAGTTTAGAGTCATACCTCTTGTAGGTGTGACCAGTAGTGATCGACTCGCATGAAGACATTACAGATTGCCATAACTGTCAACTGCGCAGAGTTTTGTAGAATGTCATCAGTGTACATAATGTATGTTTTGCTCATGAGATTCTTGTTTAATGAAGAATTATTTCCAAATAATTACAGATTGGGGTTAGAAAATTATGTCCTCCTGTCCTACTATGTGAGGTTGGGGGGGTTATACAACTCTGTAATAGTGACAGCTGTGTATACAGCTTATCATATATTGCACCATAGTATTGCAGAGCATAGAAGTGCAGGTATTGCTTTCTCCTTTATCATAGGTGACTGGGGAGGTTGGTCTTTGTCCCCTTCACAACCTGATTTCAGTGTCTTTCCAGATTCTGATGGTGGGCAAATTGAGACAGCTGGGGGTTCCAGAGGCTAAATCAGACACAGAAGTTGACATCCCTTGACCAGCCTCATTATCATCATACACAGCCAGTGTGCCTACACATACTCAGTCCCGAGGCCACAGCTATTGGACAGTCAGATGGTGGGGACATTGAACAGGGGAAGTGTGACTACTGTGGCTTCAGTGACTGTGGATCACTGGCCATAGCCAAACAGTTGGCAAAGTTCCACACTGTCCACACCAAGACTTAGCAGGCCATGGTTTCATGGTCCTGGGTGTTCCTGTGGAGGGAACATTCCCAGCAGACATCAGTCACCACCAGGCAGTAGCTCAGCATGTGACATTGGGCAGGGAGGTGCCAGTGCAACTCCTGGCAGAGCCAGTTCTCAAGTTCAGGGGCAGAGACTATAAACTGTCAGCTCTACCATGCATGGCTCACAGTTGTCCAACATACAAATTCATAGGGCTAGCACTGAGCTTGGCTGTGTCCATGCAGACACTCTTACACCACTGTCACATTGAAGGCACCTATAGACGCACGTAACATTTTCATGGTCCACCTTCCCTGCTTCCCTTCCTGACTCTCACACATGCTTGCCAACCTATTGGGTCAGCCAAGACCTCCCGCACTCCCACAGAACACCCTGTGCAAGTGATAACTGTGCCACATCCCTCATCTTTCTCATGGATGCAGAGAAATTAAAGCTGTGCCTGATGCACAGGGTGACTATATCTACATTAATATGAATTAGTTTCATCCATTGTTTCTGTGGACATGCTACTTGTACTGGTCATTTACACATATTGTACTTTGCCATTTAGAATGTACATAGGATCATTTGTGTACATTATGATGGATGCTGTTGTAAGGGCTGTGGAGTCCCACAATGAAATGTGTTTCCAACACAATCTTGAAAGTGAAACACTGATGGGTACACATCTACAATCAGCCCATCAATGTCAGAGCACAGGACTGAATGTCAGGACAGGAGAGAAATATCATCAGAAAGGTAATACAGTGTAGGTTCATGGGTGTTTGCTAGGCTAACAAACATAAAGGTTTCTTTAAGCCCAGCCATACATCCCAAATCTCTGACAAGGTTTGATACCCTACTTATAAGCAGGGTTTTGGGAGATGAAACACTTACAGGCGGGGGCCTAGGAGAGGAACCATTTACAGTCTCCCTATGTCCTTTGGAGACATGCGTCCCAAACCAGGGATTCTTGTCCTGTTCTCCATCCAATTGTGTAACTTGCACTTGATTTGCATTGGGGTGGAATTCTGCTTCACATGGTTGAGGAGCCTGTTCCATATAGGGTGTAGTCTCTGGGATACATACTTGTCTCTCCAGCACGTCCTATTTATACTGCAGGCAAGATGTAGGATTGTAGAATGGGTAATTCTGGTACTGGTTGTTTTGTGGATATGCAGGTGATCCAGATAGGGCCTGATAATGTCCTGTATGGCAGGCATACAGCTCCCCTACAAAGGCTGTAGGACACAGAATACAGGGATAGGGCCTTGATGTGGTCTGCATAGAACTTTATGTATGCCCTGTATTGGTTTAGTGAAAAGCCTGAGTGGATATTCAAATTGTTGGATATGCCTGGCTAGGTACATACTAAAGGTGGCATTGCACTCAATGATGGGTCTAATGAATGCAGAATAAACTGGAACAATGACTTCCCTGGACTTGCATGCCATACCTTTGTTAATAAGTTGCACAACATAGAATGGTTTCCCCAATACTGTAGACATGTGACAGTCAAAAGCTAGATCACCAACTCTGTATGTCCATACATTCCTGACTACTGGGTCAACTGTTAGAGGTGTGCTGTCCATATGATAGTTACCAGGGGTGAATGATTTCCCAAAGCATAGTATTGTGCATTTCTTGGTATTTAGTGTTACTCTATGGGTCTGACACCAGTTGTATGTCTGTGTCAGCCCCTCATGGAGAACATTTGTGTCTGTGTGGGATTGGGTCACCTCCTATCTGCAAATTTGGTCAGCCAGAGGCCACTGACAGTGGCATTGACTTCAGACAAGTAAACGTCTAAGAGGAGCGCTCCATGGAATGATTCGTGAGTGAGTCCACTTGTGACTGGCCTGTTTGTAGAGGGGGCCTCCCCTATGCTAACTTCCTGGGTCCTGTCTGTGAGCCGCTTGGTTAGCCACTGGCTGACATACTAGTTTGTACCCAAACTCTTGAGTTTGTCAGCAATGCCTGATGGAGGTATAGTGTAACATGTCAGGCCATGGTAGGCAGGGTGAACTATTTTTCCCTCATCCATTGCTATGGTTACCTTCTCAAATAGGTCCATCAGCTTGGGTCGGCATGATCTGCCCTCAACGAAACCAAACTGGGTTTGGTCCAGTGTCTGGAGGTGTATTACATCTCTGTTGATCATTTCCAGGATAATTTTTTTCATGGCTTTACATATCGGACTAGTGAAACTTCTGTGTATGTAGGCAACACAGTCTGTAGATGGCCCACCTTTGTGCAGAGGGATTACTGCTGCTGTTCTCCATTCATGTTGCACAAAGCCTGTTTGATAGCTACAGTAAAATGATAATGCCAGAGACCCTGAAAGGTATGTTTTATGCTATTTAGAAGGCATGCTGGGATATTGTCTGGGCCCATTGATGCTGTGTACTTGTTCTTAGAGAGAGCATTAATGACCTGTTCCCTCATGATAGTACCATTATTTATATCTTATGGTATTTCCTTAGAAAAGATTGAGGAGGAGAGAGGGGTAACATTGGGGCTCACGTTCAGCCAGGAGGTTTGCTCTTTCTTCTGCCTCATTATAGGAGGTTCCATTTACAATGAGGTGTGCTCACAATTGTGTCTCGACTTTGATGTTGCGGATGTACCTAAAGTATGCTTTATGGTTGTCCTTGGCTTGGGACCCTGAACTTACCTCAATTCTGGCTTTGGTAGACTTCATTTGTCCTCTGTTTTGTTCAGTGTGATGACACTGCTTTTATCCTGCTGTATGCTGCACTTCCTACATTTTGCCATGAGTTTCTTCTGTTATACAGCCTATTGATTTCTGTGATTCCACCAGTGTGGTTTGATTTTCAGTTAGTTCTGTACTTCTCCCTGGTGGGTACTGCTGCCTCTATGGAGCTATTAACATACTCGTACAGAGTTTCTGTTAACACTGGTGCATAGACCACTGTGTTCAGTGTTTATTGGGGACTTGAGATTAGACCAGTTTATCACCTAATAGCTGGGGGTTAGCCGTAGAGTAGTTCCTGAATATTCCATGTCTAACTGGGGGTCCATGTCTCCTGTTTACTTCAAAGGAGACCAATTTGTGTTCAGACCATACCAGGGAAGACATTATAGTATGGGGTTGTGCATCACTCATCCATATTGGTGAGGTCCAGAACCAATGTTGTGGTATTGGCTGTCTGGTCAAGGGAGTATGTGTTTACAAAAGACAGAATCTCTGTACCAGTATGTTTCTTGTTGTGTAGAATTCCCAGGTAAGAGTGGGATAATGGAAGTCACTCATGAATATGGTATTGGGTTGGATAGTTATTCTAATAAGTTTACAGACATGGTATGGGTGTCCTGAGTCAGAGAGGGGCCTGTAGCTTGCATGGAAGTAATAATGGATTTTGCCTATTGTGAATTGAACTTGGAGCAGCTCATGTGCATTGTCTTGCTTGACTAGCCATGAAGTATCTTTAGTTTTAATGTACATAGAGACACCTCCACCTTTAGCCCCTGCCTGTGAATTAGCTGATCTAAATATGTGGAAGGCATAATAACCTTGCACTGTTGGTGTGCTCTTTGTGTCTTTAGGTTATGTGTTAGTGACCACAGAGGCCTTTTCTGAGAGCTCAAATTACCATCTCTAAGTATAGTCTAGGGAGGTATGTCGCAGGTCATGTACTCCCACATCGACTATGAGTCGCATCATAGGAAGTTACTACACTAATGGCCCTAGCGCCTTTACAATCCTAGCAAAGTTTTACCCTTATTTTCAAGATCAGCAACAGTTTTCATGGTCCAAGAGGAACACGGGTGGAACTGCCAGTGTGACTTTACAGTTACACATCCAATTGTCCACATTGCGTTTGAAGAGGACTAATGATGTACTCCTGTTTGACCTGAGGTGTGATCTCATTTAGGAGACAAATCTGACCCTCCAGCATAGTCTAATACTATCACATACAAGGTTAAGGTCTTTAGAGTGAGTAACCCATCTGCCATTTGATTTGCAGATGTGGTGCATTTCAGTTAAAGCATGGTCAAAGATTGCCTCATGTGCAAGGCATACATTGACTATGAGTAGTCTGTATGAAACTGAAGTGACAGTGATCTCAGATGATCCACATAAGACAGATGCTGAAGAACTTGAATTATCTTTGTGAGGAAGCTTTGTGATGTCCTTCAAGGATGCATCTGCAGTCCTTACAAATGGGTTGTCCTGTCGTCAGGCAGCCCTTCGGTCGGCCGGATTCCAAAGTCTGGGTCTGGCCTCGGCAGGTGTCGCACTTCACCCGATGTCATAGCTGCAGTTCTTCTGGTATAAAGGCATCAGCCGACGCCATTTTCCTCAGTCTTTCTTGCCGCGTGGCGCCCGAAGCAGAAGCTGTTCGCAAGTGCCGGTCGGTCAGAATCAGAGATTACTACTACAAGTACCGAAGACTTCTAAAAAGCTAAGTACCCCGTTGGGGACTCTTTCTTGCCTCAGCCGATGTCAGAAAAAGTGAATAACTGTTTAACTTGTGGGAAACAAATACCTCATAAAGATTTCCACTCTTACTGCTTACCTTGCTTAGGCCCAGACCACGACGTAGCAGCTTGTCTAGCCTGTGCTTCTTTCAACCGACGGACGCTTAGACGTCGGTCGGAATTTGCTGAAGAGTTTTTCGGCTCCGATTTTGCTTACATTATGCCGTCGGATACTCCGACTACGCAAATTTCTAAAAAACGCAAGGAAAAGGACCGACACTCGCGGTCCGCGGTTTCGGCCGAAACCGCGGTTAAGCCAACCGCGAGTGTCTTGGTTTCGGCTGAAACAGAGTCCACGGTTCTTCCTTCGGCCGAAAGCTTGCCACTTACCGAGGCCTCATCCAGCCTAGCTGAATCTGCTACTGAAATCCCACCTGCTCCTGCAGGTTCACAGGATTTATCTGATACTATCCCTTTGGATATTTCTACCCCTGCACGTGGAGCTGCTAGGCCTCCTGCATCCATGTCGATTAAGGCCTTTGCCAGGGCTATAGCAGCAAAAACTACCAAATCTGTGCCTGCTAAGATCCCCTCTCACAGGCCTAGCTCTAGTTCACAAATGCTTAGTCTAGCAGAGGATCTCATTTCTTTGATCCAGGGATCCCAACCACATCCAGACAGGGCCTCTCACCCACCTCCAGAGAAGAGGACTAGAGCAGAGCCCCCTGAGCCAGTTTCTTCAGATGGCTCCTCTGATGAATCAGATAATTCAAACCCTCCTGAGGGCCCCTTTTCTCCTTATGAGGACTTTGATGCAGAAGAGTCCATTCCTTCTGCCTCTCCGCCTGAGGAATTTTCTTTTGGGGAAACCTTGCATGCTATGAGGGAACAATTTCAATGGCAGGGCCAGGATTTTTCAGACTCTAGAAAAAGGCTTAGAACCTTTTTGCATTTGCCACAGCATAGGCCTTTAGCCATTCCTCCAGTACTTACTGTTGTGGATGATGCTTTTAATGATGCTTGTACTGCTCCTGATTCTCTTCCTCCGGCCCCTGCTAAGCCCGATAGGTACTACAGGGTTCGGACGACATTATCATTTGTATAAGGCCCTTTTGCAGATCCGAAACTATCTCCCAGGGACCCAAGGCTGTAGCAGCTACTTCTACCAAAACCCTCCCTCTGAAAGGGAATCTAGGGCCTTAGAGATGGGGTAAAAGTTTACACTTCTGCTACTCTTTCAGCTAGGGCCTTGAACTGTCAATTCCACATGATTCAGTATCAGGAATTTATGTTAGACCAATTAACTAAAAAACTGTCCTCGGATGAACCATTAGACAAAAAATCTGTACAGGAAATGGTACATAACATTCAGCAGGTCAGTAATCATTCCTTAAAATGCGGCTATGATGCACTGGAGGCTTCCTTTAGATCAGCCATGACTGGCACAGTGATCAGAAGGCATGCATGGTTAAAAGAGCAGTCCTTACCAGACCATGTTAAATCAAAGCTCCTAGATGCTCCCATGGAAAAGCTCAATTTGTTTGGCTCCCCTGCGCAGCAGGTGCTGAAGAAGGTGGAAGAGAAAGCAAAATCTGTCCAGACCGTCAAGGATTTCTTGCAGGTCCAGCCTCCAAGGTTTAGCAGGAACTGGCCTTCCAAGAATTGGTCCTTTCCAGACACCTCCAGAGCTCCAAGAGGCAGGAATAGGCGCTCAAGAGGCAGGGGTCAATCCAGAGGTGCCTACAGGGGACGTCAGTGGCAGGCTAACAACCAGCGAGGTACAGCCACAGATCCAGCCACCACCACTTCCACAGGACAATCGCAGTGACTTGGCTCTGACACCGCCTACCAGGGAACAACTAGAGGCACCCTTAGGCGGAAAGCTAGCCTTATTTTCAGTAAACTGGCATTACATCACAGGAGACAAATGGATTTTACAGACAATACACCAAGGTTACAGGTTTCACTTCCATACTCTACCAAGGAAGAGAGGAATGCCAAACCTACCTCCAAATCAGAAGACAGAAGCTCTAGAACAAATAACTCACTTACTAAGGATGAGAGCTGTAGAAAGGGTACCATCTATGGAACAAGGGCAAGGATTTTACTCCAGACTCTTCCTGGTACCAAGAAAAGAAAACCAATGGAGACCTATTCTCGACCTGTCCGCTTTAAACACATACCTCATTGTTCCAAAATTCAAAATGCTGACCCTACAGCAGCTTCTTCCCATGCTGGGCAAGGAGTCTTGGCTGGTAACTCTAGATCTCAAGGAGGCATACCTGCACGTCCCCATACGACCAAATTGCAGAAGATACCTCAGATTTCTTGCAGGATCAGAGCATTATCAATTCTCAGCATTGCCCTTTGGCTTATCTACTGCGCCCAGAGTATTCACGAAATGCCTGGCATCAGTAATTGCTCATTGCAGGCTTCAGGGAATTCAAATTTACCCTTACCTGGACGACTGCCTGTTGCAAGCGGACAACAAAAACAAATTAACAAAAGATTTGGAAAGGGTCATACATCTACTACAAGCCCTGGGATACACAGTCAATATAAAAAAGTCAAGGCTGATACCATCCCAAAGGATAACCTTCTTGGGTGCAGATCTGGTCACATCAAAACAAATGGCATTCCTGACAGTAGAAAAACAAGAGCAACTCCCTTTCTACTTCATGGCATTAACAATGCAGAACCAGCTAACAGCAAGAAAAGTCCTGCAAGCTCTCGGTTACATGGCATCCTGCATAATATTGATTCCACATGCCAGACTACATATGAGAAAGTTACAGTGGTACATAAGGAATTTATGGTCTCAGCACAAGCACAGCCTAGAAACCCAAATTCCAATAATTCCATGCATGAAACAAGAATTCCAATGGTGGGCTCAGGCCTGTCAATCAAACAAGGGACTGCCCTTCCACAGCACTCAACCAAGCCAGACCATCACAACAGACGCCTCAGACCTCGGTTGGGGGGCACACATGCTGGACAAGTGCATACAAGGCTTATGGACTCAAGACCAGCTGCACCTACACATAAATCAAAAGGAAATGCTGGCAGTAAAACTGGCAATTCAGGCATTCAGACCATTTCTTCGACAGGGTCAACTGCTGATAAGGACGGACAACACCACAGTTATGTGGTACATCAACAAGCAGGGAGGCACACATTCTTACCCTCTATGCCGGATGGCAATGGACCTCTGGAATGTGGCACTGAGCTTCAACATTCAGCTACAAGCAATTTTTGTGCCAGGAAAAGAAAATATACTAGCAGACATCCTAAGCAGATCTACCACGGATGCCCACGAATGGATGCTGCATCCGGACATCTTCAAAACCATTACAGGGAAATGGGGACTACCAGAGATAGACTTATTTGCATCCCCACACAATCACCAACTGAAAAAATTCTGCACAAGGACGTACCACCCACTTGCTTGGAAAGTGGACTCCCTATCTTTCAGTTGGAAAAACCTGCCAGCATATGCATTCCCACCTCTTCCTTTGATGCACAAGGTGCTATTGAAGATCAAAGAAGACCGTCCAAGGATCATCCTGATAGCTCCAGACTGGCCAAGGCAACATTGGTACCCATCACTGAGGAGTATGTCTCGGGAACAAATATGGCCTCTGCCCCTAGTTCCCTTGCTGTTAACACAGAACAACTTCAAAACCCTGCATCCAAACCTGAAAACACTGCAGCTGGCTGCCTGGAACATTGCATAAGACCAAATAACCCAGATTTATCTCAAAGGGTTAAAGACATTATCTTGGAGGCTCGCAGACCCTCAACAAGAAAAAATTATTCAGCAAAATGGAAAAGATATCTCATTTGGAGTACTGCAAAAGGAGAGAATGTGTCACTGGTAAACATAGCTAACATCCTGGAATACTTGGCAGAGCTCTTCCACTCCGGCCTGTCCTATTCTTCCATTAAGATTCATGCATCAGCTATTTCAGCAGAATACAACTTGGATCCTCCAGTCTTCTCACATCCTCTGCTCAGGCAGTTTCTGAGAGGGATTAAAAATGTAAAGCCACCTAGGAAGCCACCATTGCCAGCATGGGACTTGAACTTTGTGCTAGAGAAGTTGACACTCCCTCCTTTTGAGCCAGCAGCAACAGCAGAATTACAGTACTTATCATGGAAAACTGCTTTTCTGCTTGCAATCACTTCAGCAAGAAGGGTATCTGAGCTACAGGCACTAATGGCAGTACAGCCCTTCCTGATCTTCCATCAAGATAGTGTCCATGAGAACTAATCCTACTTTTATGCCAAAGGTGGTCTCCAGGGTATCTTTAAATCAAGCTATCCACCTACCTACATTCTTCCCCAACCCACAGAACAGGGGAGAAAGACTGTTGCATACCTTGGATGTACATAGATAATTACGTTACTACCTGGACAGGACCAAGAGCAATAGAAAAACTGACCAGCTACTAGTAGCATATGCATCAGGAATGGAAGGAAAAGCAATTTCAAAACAGACAATCTCTAAGTGGATAGGAAATTGCATTAGATTTTGTTACTCCTACCATGGGAAGAAAACTCCAGAAAACATCAGGCCTCACTCTACAAGGGCTACAGCCACTACCACAGCTTTTTTACGAGGAGTGACTACCAAACACATTTTAGAGGCTGCTACTTGGAGCTCCGTGCATACATTTGCCAAGCATTATAATTTACCTTTATACTCCAGATCCCGAGCAGGTTTTGCCACTGCTGTTTTGCAAGGGATCTTAACTACACCATAATCATATTTCTCCTCCTCCCCCAGTTTGGCTATGGTATTCTACCCATTTGTAAGGACTGCAGATGCATCCTTGAAGGACATAGTACAGTTTTGTACCTACCATAAATGTAGATGTCCGATAGGCATGCATCTGCAGTCAGGATTACCCACCCTCCTTCCCCTCTGTGGTACTCCTAGGGTATTTGCCCATCTTGTAGCTAGCTGGGGGAATCTATTATGGTGTATTTGTTTGTATATATGTACATACATGCTTATTTTTTTTTTGCTGTCTACTATTTGGAACCATTTGCATTTATCCAAATTTAGCCTTCCTAGAGGGCACCTGGCATCTGGGGCAAGAAACACTGAGGAAAATGGCGTCGGCTGATGCCTTTATACCCGAAAAACTGCAGCTATGACGTCGGGTGAAGTGCGACACCAGCCGAGGCCAGACCCAGACTTTGGAATCCGGCCGACCGAAGGGCTGCCTGACGACAGGACAACCCATTTGTAAGGACTGCAGATGCATGCCTATCGGACATCTACATTTATGGTAGGTACAAAACTGTACTGTCTCTCCAATTGCTGCAGGTGCTTAGAAAGGTGCATACCAAAAGGGGCGTTATATTCCATTATTGGCCTGATGAGGAGAGTAGGTTAGAAGTTCTTTATTTTCTGGATGCTATGGCCTTACTTATGAGGTGAGCAATATAGAATGCCCTGCTTACAACTGTGGAGACGTGCTGATCAAAGTAAGGTTACTGTAAACCTGTGTTCCCAGGTCTTACGCCAGTGAGTGCATACTTAGTGTTTTGTTATTGATATGGTAATTAGCAGGAGCATCACCCATACTTAGAGGGATGACAATACATTTTTTGGAATTGAGATTAAGGCCACGTATTTGGCATCAATCATTTGTGTGTATCTTGAAGGATGTTGACATCATTTGGAGACTCTGACTGCTCCCAGTTTGCAGTTATCAGGAAGATTTGTCAGCCAAAGATCCTTTAGTTTTAGCTTGTACTTTGGAGGACTAGGTTCCAAACAGAGGTGCCAGGACAGATCATGTGGAACACCATTGATTACAAATGTGCTGCATAGCTCTCAACCTTCCATCTCCAAAATGAGGAACACTCACCTTCATAATGTGGAACAAATGGGCAAAATGTGGAACACATACTAATGGCTTACTAACAACTTCAGCTAGGATGGTTAAAATATACTGGTTTCACTTATAAAGTAGATCCTTTAATGAATTAATATGATTAATTTCTATTTGCCATGGATTTCACTTAAAAAAATTCCTAACACTGAATGTGTGACAGACTCTTTCACTGTGGAACTTTGAGGAACATGAACTTTTTAAGACCCCAAATGAGGTACGTTCCTCGTAATGAGGTACACTTGAGAGGTATATGTGCTGTTGGAAGTGGATTCCTCTATTTTGACTATATGGGTTCGATCAGTGAACCAGTTAGTGACCCATCTAACAATGTAAGGGTTGATACCTAGCTGGCTGAGTTTGTCAGTGATGCCTGAGTGGTGTATAGTGTCAAACATCCTGGCAAAGTTTAGATAGGCTGTATGCATAGCCTTCCCCTCGTCCGGGGCCTTGCTGACTGTCTTGAAGACCACAATGTTTCACAGGCATTATCTCCCTTTGACAAATCCAAACTGAGTAGGGGCAAGTGTTTGGAGCTTACCTATATCTTTGTTGATGAGGTCCATGATGATTCACTCCATGGCCTTTCAGAAAAGGCTAGTCAGGCTAATAGGTCTGTAGTTCCCAAGGTCAGTGGAAATGTTACCTTTGTGCAGGTGAATAATGGTAGCCATTTTTCATTCATCTGGGATGAAGCCTGTGCTAAGATTGTGTTTGTAAAGAGTACCCAGTGTTGCTAATTCTTTTTGAGCCCATATAAGATGTAGCCTGGGATGTTATCAGGCCTCATGGATGCTGTGTTTTTGGCCTTAGAGTGTGTTTACAACTTGCTCTTTACAGATGCAAGGTATGGGTTAGGCGGTAGGGATGTCACAGGGTACTTGTAACAGGGACAGGGAAGTGAAGTTTTCACAGAACCTGTCCGCTAACAGGTTAGTGATATCCACAGGCTCAGTATGTGGTATCAACTACCAGTTCGGCACAAGTCTGGGGCTGTCCTTTTAGATAATGGATGAAACTTAAGAATGCCTTATGGTTGTTCTTGGTAGATGAATATAATTTGTTTTCATAGTTTGCCTTTGAAGATCTCACAAGAAGTCTTATTGGCATGTTTAAGCTAAGGAGGGAGTGTTTTCAGTATAGGGCTCCCTCCCTCTTACTTGTAGACCTAAATTTCTTCATCTTATTGTAAAGCCTATTAATGGCATTTGTCCACCAGGCAGGTTTACTCTTCATTGTAGACCTAAATTTCTTCATCTTATTGTAAAGCCTGTTAATGGCATTTGTCCACCAGGCAGGTTTACTCTTCGTTGTGGAGCTTGTTTTGGTCCTATTGGGTACATCTGAGTCAATGCAGTTAAACAGCTGTTTGTATAAAGCATTGGTGTATAACTTGCCATAGTTGCCTGACCCATCTGAAGGGGGACATGCAGTACAGCTGTTTATACCATCTTGTAAGAGGTAATAATGTGCTTTATTGAAGTGTTTGTTTCTTTACTGTTTGGGAGGGGGTGAGGGGCGGTGTGATAGTTATTTGAATGCGACTGATTTTTGGCCAGATATCCCTGGGAAACCTCCCAGTGGTGATGTAGTGCCTCCCCCCCCCATATTGGTAAGTACCAGATCCAGGATGTTGGCACCCCTTATGGGGGTGTCAACCAGCAGGTCCAGTGCCTTAGAGTTAGCAAAGTCAAGGAACCTGTGGGAAAGTGAGTTACAGCACGAGTAATTTACCCAGTCAATGGATGGTTAAAGTCATCCAAAGCCAGGGTGTTCAGATGCATCTTGAAAGACTCTGGTAGATCCAAATAGACAGAGTGGGTGTCCTGATACACAGACGTGGTCCTGTAAATGGCAATGACTTAAATAGGTATCCTTCCAGCAGTTAATTGCACCTGAAGTATCTCCAGGGATTCCTACTGTTTAACCAATCTGGCATTGTATTTATAAGTAATGAATATCGATACAGTATCTCCATTAGTTTTCACTCTTTCAGTTTGTGATCTGAATGTGCGGAAGGAGGTGTAGACCAATATGGTTAGGGTGCTATCTACAGCTGTGAACCAGGTCTCCCTGACTGCACAAATGTGCAAGTCTTCCAAGGTAAGGACTGCTTCCAGTGAGTGCAGTTTCATGTTAAGATACCTCCTGTTTAGCAGCATAACCTTGAGGTTTTTATATGGGGTTTTCACATCTGGAGTTTTGTTCTTGAGGCGTTGCCTAAAAAGGGCACTATGGGGGTGGCAAACTTGGCCAGTGGCCAAAATCCCAGGGGTGACTCTGGCAAAGCATTGAGGTCTGTTGATCATATCATCCCAGGCTGACGTCCCTTAGAATGACAGCAGAAACTAAGGTAATTATTGAGGTCAGTCACTTTCTGTTTGTATTGAGGCATCATCCTAGGTGAAGGTAAAATGTTGCTTAAGGCTAGGGACATACCTTTCTGAGACCCATAGTCTGAGAGTTCAGTCATGTCTTTCTTCATATTGTCCAGAGAGATATGTCTCAAGTTATTCACACCAACATGTAATATGACAGAGTCACAACAGTACCTGCTTTTGGGATACGTGAGTGCATGTGGGATATGGTGGATCCTGACACCTCAATGACAGCTGACCCTGACCTTCTTCTTATCCAGCCTGGTGAGAGGGACATCTGTCTGTCTCACAATGGAATCGCCTATGACTAATATGTTGCTCTTGCCTTAAGTGCTTGACAGGTGAGACACTGGTGTGAGAAATATGTGTTGTGTTCTGCAGTGGATGTATTGCGTGTAGTATGCTTATGTTTGTGTTTGAGAGGTCTCTGGTGTTTATGTACATTTCTGGTGATGACCTTCGCATATGTAGATGTGTGATGTGGGTTTGGGTAAGGTGGGAGGTGAGGTGTGCAGAGTGACAACCTGCTCATTGTCATATGCATTGACTGGTGTGCAAGAAAGTACGTATTCCAGGGTCATGATAAAGTTGTATCTCTGACATGTTGAGTTTGTGTTACTTGTGGTCCAATGACATGAGTGCATGCATAATGTGGCAGATCCTAGCCCATGATAAGTAACTGGCCATGCTTTTCTCCTTGCTCATCTTGGTGAGGGAGACTTCAGTGTGTCTCACAATAGAGTCTGCAATGACTAGAATGTTGGATTTTGTTCTGGCTTGCCTTATGGGCTTATAGGATGAGCCTCCATGAGCTGTAGCGGTGTGTGTTATGTGTATGTTTTTTACAGCGGGCATGTAGGGCTGCTGAGGCTGTTTATCTGCACTTGGTCTATAAGGTCTTTGTGATTTATAAAGGTTACATTTCAGTGCCTCAGTATATGTCTCCTTTGAATTGTGTGTGATGGGTGCTACGTGTGTACTACTGACTACCTTATTGACATTAGGAGTACTGTTCTGTGAGAGCTTTGCCTACAGTAACATTGTATAAATACATCTCTCACATACCATATCAGTTTGTTTGAGAATGAACTGGTTGTCTGTAAACATGAGGCGATGCCTCAGGATGCCCATATCCACCAAGATGGTAACAGTCACAGTGGGAAAAGTCATATCCACGGGAGTAGACCCTTTTTTTTTTTTTTTTTTATTGAGTTGTGTTGAGAATATCAATGTCACGAGTATCTGTTTTGCAACTATGGGGACAGTGCTTGTCTCTGCAGGCTAGTTCTGTGTACAGCTTGGTATTGGAGTACGTTCCATCATGCTTTCACAGGAGAAATGTTGTACAGAGCAATGCCACACATGGAGTGGAAACTGATACATACACCCTAAAAAGTTAAGGATGGAGTATTTAGGAGATGGAGTATTTAGGCAGTTATTCTGAAGTTAGGCACAAATCCAACAGTGCTTACTGAAAACAAAGAATTATCTTGTGAAGAATGCTGCAAAGAGGGGAATTGCATGAATGGCTACTGCCTGGCTACTACAACTGCTGGTCTCACCACGGTCTCACTCTGCTAGGATACAATGCTTCTTTTCTTTTCCTGTCACCAGAAGCAAAACATTAGCACCACTCTCAAGATCAGAAGTGGGCCACAGCCTGTTTGTTGATCCACACACTTGTCCCAGATGATGCAATGGCCTGTAGACTTGTAGCCTTTTCCTTGAATAGTAAACAGACCATTTTCAATTTTGCATGCATTATGCCTTGGGTTCAGAGTTTCCTAGGATTTGACTAGGGTACTAACCCGATGGTGATTAGGAGCAAAGCTGCTGCATCACAATATAATGTTAAATGTCAAGTGACATAGATGTCCAAGGTTGGTCTAGCAAGGTCCACAGTGAAGGCGATCCATGTTAGGTAACAGTTTCACAGCAGTTCATGCAGCCTGTCCTTCAACAGCATAATGGAGGTGATCTGCCTGACATGGATGTGAGGCCTACTGCAGAGGTGTGGCCACCTTCGGGAGATGTTCTTGTCCCTCCAACGTGTCCTAGGTATGTCATACTGTACATTTAGGTTCCCAAAACACAAAACTGTAGTCCTACATTATTTCACACAAGATCTATTTGCTGTTTGGTTGTTTGACTGTCCATGCAAGGCTACAATACCAAAGTACTTACTGCAGAGTTGAACAGGTTTTCTTTGCATGCACAGACATCCACATCTTCACTGCATAGAGGGCCAACAGAGTGTTTTTTGAGGCTGTGAACCCCAAGGGTGTAGCAGCCTGAACCTTACTTTGCTGCAATTGTACATTGTAAATTTTTAAGTCTGCTATTGTGACCCAGCCTAATAACAGGATTATGGCTCAGGAAAGTATCATATGCCTGGCAAAACAGTGTACTCAATACACCATGTTATCCCACACTGTTGGGTACTGTTTTACATAGAATTACACCATCAAGGTAATAACATCTGACATTTAAGCATCTGTCAGGCCACTGCCTAAACATGGCCTGTTGTGACGTATGCACAAGCAGTAACCAATTACTAATGGCATTAGAAGTGTCTGTTAAGAGATGTAGACAGCATCACCAACACTGTACTCCTAGTCCGCACAAACACAATGTGTGAGAGTTGCAAGTCTATTAAGAACCTTGAATACATGCTCTGTCATACACCAGTCAGTACATATGACAATGAGCGGGTTGCCACCATGCACACCTCACATCCTACTCCACCCAAAACCACATTACACATACCTACTTATGCAGAGATCATTACCAGAAACATACCTAAACACCAGAGTCCACCAAAGCACAAGCACGCTACACATAATACTTCATCTACAGAATGCAGTACACATAACAGGTCACACACCAGTGTCTCCTTGGTTAAACACTTAAGGAAAAACAATAAATCAGATATTAGTCATAGGTGATTCCATCATAAAACAAACTGATATCCCTCTAATCAGACTGGATAAGGAAAAGGTCACAGTCAGATATCTGTCAGGTGCCAGGATATGCCATATAACACATATACTCACGTTTCTCAAGAACAGGTACTGTTACAACTCCTTCATAGTCTATGTTGGTGTGAATGACTTGAGAAGTACCTCTCTGGACTATTTGCCTCATTGATGATGATCTTCTGTCTCCCACTCAATGTGGCTTCCACCCAGAGAACAGCACTATTACAGCCCTGCTCTCATTCACAGATACTGTCAACAAAGCCTTAGATACAAGTCACCTAGATTCAGTAATCGTATTGGATCTATGTAAGGTTTTTGACACAGTATCACATGCTAAATGTCTGATCCAATTAACAAAACTTGGCTGTGCCTCCAAATCCCTCAATTGGTTTTCAGTAGACAACAATCTGTAAGGTGGCATAAGGTCCAATCTGATTATCTGTTAAACAACATAGTCCCACAGGGTTCCATTCCTGGACCATTACTCTTCAACATCTTTATTAATGACCTCCACATAGTCTTTCAGCTAGGTAAAATTATCCAGTAAGCCGACGATTTGACAATCTCTACTTTAAACAATTTCTCTGACCTCCTCACAGTTACTCAAAATGCTTTTACAGAGATTGAATCATGGCTAAACAATTCACAACTGCTACAACGCCAAAAAAAAACAGAATTAGTAAAATTTGCCAAACTACTAGGCATTATAATTGATGACAAACTCACCTTTAAAACACACATTCTCAACGCAGTAAAGAAAACACACTTTAAACTTGGCAAAGTTTATCATTATAAACTTTACATGGACAAAAACTGGCAAGTGCCTTAGTCATCCCTGCTCTACTTTAAGGTAATGCCATCTTTGCTAACCTTCACTCATCCCTCAGCAATAAACTTCAGTCTTGTTACTATAACATAGCTAAATTTGCCTAAAGAAAGCCTAAGCGCTCACACCACTACCAAGTACCCTCTGAACTGAACTGGTTGGATTTCCCAAACTATCTTTGCTATACCCAACTAATGCTAGCCCATAAACTAATTTATAAATCATATACCTGCCCAGCACTCTCATCAGTACCACAAACTTATATTCCTTCACATACCCTAAGATCCTCCAACAAATTGCTACTAAGGGTAACCAAGCCCAACAAAAAAGCTGGATAATGCTTGTTCTCCCATAGCATTGCTAAAAAATGTAACTCCTTACTCTCCCATATTACCCAAATAGACTATATAAAGCATATCAAGTAGCATTAAAAAACTTCCTACATAACCTCAAATGCCAATGCAAATTAAGCAAACCACCATAAAACCTTCACTACTTACTTCTAACCCAGGCCATAGTTCAAAATAACTTACCCTGACAGCAACACAGGTCTATTACCACTATAACTGTTTGGCAAGAACTGCCATGTTTTTTTCATGCAATGCCAAAAAGAAACAACTCAGGCTTTGTATTATACTGCCAACTGTTCTCTAAGCTTATATAAGTTCTGATGCATAGTGATAAGTTTTATATTGTCTATGTATTCTATTTTTATAATTTTCTTTTTTAATTTTTGCATATTTCTGCTTTTAAAAAAAATGTCAAGTGTCTATCTTTATTTGATTGTATTAATTGTGGAGCTTTTCTCCTGGGCTCCACTGAAAATGGGTTCCTGACATAGTGGACTTTCCCAGTCAACAAGTGCCAATAAATAAATAAGTAATGAATGTGTCTTGCTCAGGTATGTCCCTAGCCTTAAGCAGCATTTTACCTTCACCTAGGATGATGCCTCAATACAAACAAAAAATGATTGACCTCCATAATTAATTTAGTGTCTGGTGTCATTCTAAGGGGGTATAGTATATGTCAGCCTGGGATGACATGATCAACAGACCTCTGTCTGTTGCCAGAGATGGTCGTCATCTGTCATCCCTGGGATTTCAGCTACTGGCTAGGGCTCTTACCACCCCCATAGTTCCCATTTTAGGCAGCGTCTTGAGGACAAAATTCCCAATGTAAAAACCCCATCTAAAAATAAACTCAAGGTTATGCAGCTAAACAATAGGAGTCTCATCACTAAACTGCACTCACTGGAAGGCTGTCATCACCTTTGAAGACAGACATTTGTGAAGTCAGAGACCTGGATCAAGGCTATGGAGATCACACCAGCCATACCAGGTTACATCTCCTTCCACACATTCAGACCTGAAACAGAGGGTATGAAAAATAAAGGGGGCAGTGGGTCACTATTCATTAAAGATAAATAAACATTCAGATTTGTTAAGCAGTATGGCTCACTGGAGATACTTCAGGTGCATTTAACTGTGTGTATGGCACCTGTTTAAGTTATTGCCAGCTACAGGACCCCCTCCATGAATCAAGACACCCACTCTGCTTATTTTGTATATACTTGATTCTATCAAGATACATCCGAAAATCATGGTTTTGGGGAACTTAACTACCCATCCATTGACTGAGTAGATTACTCATGCTCAAACTCACTTGCCCAAAGGTTCTTCGACTTCGTTAGCTGCAATGCCTTGGACCAGCTGGTTAAGACCCTCCACAAGGGGAGCCAACATCCTGGATCTAGTGCTTACCAATATGGGGGAACCACTGTAGCACCACCACTGTGAGGTTCTGCCTGATGAGATCTGACCATAAATCGGTCTCATTTGAAGTAACTGTTACACCTGTCCTCTCAGCCGCAACTAATCACCTCCTCCCTCAAATGGAACTGGCAAATATGCCGAGCTCTACACCAATGCTTTCTACAAATACCTGTATAACTGCATTGACTCTGCCGTACCTGATAGGACCCAAACCAGCTCCTCAAGGAAGAGCAAACCTGCCTGGTGGACAACTGCCATTAGCAGGCTTTACAATGAGGAATAAATTGATGTCTAAGACTAAGATGGAGGTAGCCCTCCTAAACTGAAAAAACTCCCTCATCAGCTTAAACAAGACAATAAGAAGTCCTGTGAAGTCCTCCCCAGAGTCCAAATTAGCTTCCTCAAAAAAGGGCAAACACAATGCATTCTCTAGTTGCATCCGTAGCCTAAAAGGAAAGGCCCAGATCTGTGCTAAACTGATACGACATATACTGAGCTTGTGGACATAGCTAACCTGTTGGCTGACAAGTTCTTTAAAAACTTCACTCCCCTGTCCCTGCCACATATACCCCATGACATCCCTACCACTTTTCCCCTACCTTGTGTCACTAAAGAGCAAGCTGTAAACTCCATTTGCAAGTCCAAAAACACAGCATTTATGGGACCTGATAACATCCCAGGCTCCATCCTACATGACTTCCAACAAGAATTAGCCACAACATTAGGTACTATTTCAGTTCTAGTCTAAGCACCGGCTTCATACCAGCTGAATGGAGAACTGCCACTGTAATTCCCTTGCACAAAGATGGTATGTCCACTGACTCCGGGAACTGTAGACCTATTAGCCTGACTAGCCTTATCTGCAAGGCCATGGAGCAAATCATCATGGACCTTAACAAGATATAAGTAATCTCCAAAAACTTCACTGTACTCCGTTTGGATTTGTCAGAGGGAGATCATGCCTGTTAAACCTGGTGGACTTCTTCGAGACAGGCGCAAAGGCCCTGGATGAGATGAAATATGTAATGTTCATGGACTTAGCTAAGGTGTTTAATCCTCCACTCAAGGCATCCTAGACAAACTCACCCAAGTAAGCATAAACCCTTATATCGTTAGATGGGTTGCTAACTGCCTGACTGATAGAAATCATATAGTCAAACTAGAGGAATCCACCTCCAAGAGCAGACCTGAAGCCAGTGGTGTTTCACAGGGTTCAGTCCTGGGACCTGTTCTGCGTGTAAGCTATTTCTCCAAAGTACAAGCAAAAACTAAAGGTCTGTGGCTGACAGTTTGCTGATGACTGCAATCTGGGAGTGATCATAGAATCTCCAAATGTTGTCAGAATCCTACAAGAGGGTCTTAAACAAATGCTCACTGCAAAAGTCATGGCCTTAAACTCCATGCAAAAAACTGTATTATCATTCCTTTCTGTGAAAGCCATGTCTCTGCTAACTACCACATCAATAGCAGCACCTTATGTACACACTCTATGCTGAGAGACCTGGGCACACAAGTTGACCGCTACCTTACCTTTCACCACCATGTCTCCATAGTGGTAAGAAGGGAAGTCTGTCTTGCTCATGTCGTAGGTAAGGGCATTATTTCCAGTAAAAAAAAGAAGCTATAACCTCCCTGTACTCTTCCGTCATCAAGCCAGTAATTGAGTACAATGACCCTTTTGGTATGTACCTTTGCAAGTACCTGCAGCAATTGGAGAGAACACAAAGGTTCCTCCCTAGGAAAATTCAAGGTCTTCAGCAGCTGTCCTATGTGGATCATCTGAAATGACTGTCATTTTATTCTGTTTCATGCATACTTCTCAGAGGTGATGTGTGCATTGCATACAAAACAATCTCTGACCCTGCTGTATTGGAAATAGTGCACAGGTTACTCAGCCTTAAGACCTTAACCTGGTATGTGACATTAATTAAAACCTGCTAGGACAGATTTGTCTCCCAGGGGTCAACACTTCTTTGGAACAGACTCCCACTTCATTTCAAACAGAACACCTCATTGGCCCTTTTCCAACGCATTTGGGATGATTGAAAGGGTGACCGTAAATTCACCCCGGAGATTTCACCTGTGTCCTTCTTGGTAGGAGCAGTAGGTGTTGATCGTGGAAATAAGGATAAGAGCTTGCTATGATTGTAAGGGCTCTAGGGCAATTAGCTTAGTAAGTTCCTATGATCCTATAGGCTGATGTAAAATGCTCCAACATCCACACACACCAATGCTCTAACATCCACACACACCAAGTTGGCTGCAGTGACAATAGTACTAATGTACATTGTATATGCACAGTGCAGATGTACACACACCAAGTTGGCTGCAGTTAGAATAGAACCTCTATCTATTAAGTTTAGAGACTACAGAATGCACAATGTATGACACACACAACTGCTCATGTCTGCCATTAATATGGCTTTAGGTAATCTTATGGTACATATCAGCAAGCCTTTTGGAGGACAAGAGTTTGGAGGCCTGCAGCACCTGCAAGGCCCAAAACAGTGCAAAGCCATGCCAGTTTGGTATTCACACTTGTTCTGTAAGAAGATGCACATTGGGGGATTCACATTTATTCTTTGGGGAGATGCTTGTTTTGTAGGGAGATGCACACACACATACACGTACACACCAAGTGGACTGGAGTGAGATTACAACCGATACCTATCTAGTTTTACAAACTACAGATCAGCTTACTTAACGCATGGGCTGCGGTTCAAGTCTGACATTAACTTGGCTTTAGGTAATCTTATGGTAGATGACATCAACAGGCCTTGTGGAGGACAAGAGTTTGGAGGCCGGCACCACCTGCATGGCCCAAAACAGTGCAAAGCCATGCCAGTTTGGGATTCACACTTGTTTTGTAGGAAGATGCACATTGGGGGATTCACATTTATTCTTTGGGGAGATACACACACACATGCACACACATGCAGTGGATATAAAAAGTGTACACACCCCTGTTAAAATGGCAGGCTTTTGTGATATAAAAGAGACCACAATAAATAATTTCAAAACTTTTCCTGCCTTTAATGTGACCTATAACCTGTACAATTCAATTGAAAAACAAATCTGTTTGGGGAAAAATATAAAAAAGGTACAAGAAGCTGGTTGCATAAGTGTGCACACTTTTAAACTAATATTTTGTTGAAGCATCCTGTGATTTAATTACATTGTCTTCTTGGGTACACACCTGCCATCAATTATTAAAGAAGTTCAGCTGTCCTAGTAGGATTTTCCAGACATTTACTCAGTTGCCTGCTATAGCAAAAGCCATGGTTTGCAGAGAGCTTACAAAGCACCAAAGGGATCTCATTGTTGAAAGGTATTAGTCAGGAGTGGGTACAGAAACATTTCTATAGCATTGGGTATACAATGGAACACAGTGAAGACCTCAAAAGTGGAGAAAATATGGGACAACAGTGTTGTTGCAAAGAACTGGACATCCCTCCAAAATTGATGAAATGACAAGATGAAAACTGGTCAGGAAGGCTGACGAGACCTACAGCAACACTGAAGTAGCTGCAGGAATTTCTGGTCCGTACTGGTTGTGCACTATATGTGGCAACAATCTCCCATATTCTCCATATGTCTGGGCTATGGGGTAGGGTTGCAAGACAGAAGCCTTTTCTTACACAGAAAAACATCCAGGCCCAGCTAAAATTTGCAAAATTATACATCAAGTCTCTCTAAAGCATATGGGAAAATGTGTTACAGTCTGATGAGACCAAGATTGAACTTTTTGGCCACAATTCCAAAAGGTATGTGTGGCACAAAAACACTTTGCATCACTAAAAGGACACCATCCCCATGGTGAAGCATGATGGTGGCAGTATCATGCTTTGGGGTTGATTTTCTTCAGCTGGAACTGGAGCTTTAGTCAAGGTGGAGGGGAATTTATGAACAGTTTCAAATACCAGTCACCTTTGGCCCAAAACCTTCAGGCATCTGCTAGAAAGCTGGAGATGAAGAGGAATTTCACCTTTCAACACGACAATGACGCCAAGCATACATCCAAATCAACAAAAGAATGGCTTCACCAGAAGAAAATTAAAGTTTTGGAATGGCTCAGCCAGAGCCTAGACCTAAATCCAATATAAAATCTGTGGGGTGACCTGAAGACGACTGCGCACAAGAGATGCCCTCACAATCAGATTTGGAGCACTTTTGCAGGGAAGAGTGGGCAAATATTGCCAAGTCAAATGTGCCATGCTGATAGACTCCTACATGAGAAGACTGAATGCTGTAATTAACTCAAAAGTTACTTCAACAAAGTATTAGTTTAAGGGTGTGCACACTTATGCAACCAGCTTATTGTATGTTTTTTATTTTTAAATTTTTTTCTTTTTTAATTGAATTGTACAGGTTGTAGGTCACATTAAAAGTGGGAAAAGTTTTGAAATGATTTATTGTGGTCTCATTTTTTTACATCACAAACCTGTCATTTTAACAGGGGTGTGTACACTTTTTATATCCACTATATATAAGTGGGCTGGAGTGAAATTAGAACCCCTACCTATCTATTGTTACACACTACAGATCACAGTACTTAACGAACATGCCATGGATCAAGTCTGCTTTGTAAATGACTGCAGGTGAAGTAATCCTAGAGAACATAAACGAGCCCTGTGTTGAACACCTTCGGAGGCCTGCAGAGTCACATTGCTTCTTACTGTCATCTGCAGTTGTTAGCCTAACAGTCAGAAAAAATGTTTTGCAGCCTCGCTATGTGACAACAGTACCTGTTTTGGGCATATGTGTCTGTTTACATTTGGATGGGCAAGCCTGTGGCAAAACTAAATTAGTCTTGTCAGTGAGTATGTACACAACATAGTACATTACTTATGTTCTGTTGTTGATGCATGTGTGGAAAAATCCAGCAGACACAGGGGACTGTAGTGAATGTGGGTGTTTGTTGCTGCCTTAGATACAAACATATGGCTTGACAATATATGTACATATTCATTTACTATGCCATACATTTTAAAGGTTTCCACATGCTGTCTTAGTGAGACATGGTATGACTCTCCACTGTCCCAGATGTTTGCAGCAAGTATACAGGTTTGACTCATATTTGTGTGTTTCACACTAAATTATTGTTTGCTGCCAAATGTGGTATCATTTACACATGATGTGAAAGAAGACTGCCAGAACTCTGAACTTCAGATGGCCCAATAGTCTTCCAACTGCAACACACGTTATTCTATGCACTTCTACATTTTGTAAGTGCATTATCTAATGTTGAGCCCTTCTTTTTGGTCCTTTGTCCAAAATTATCTACATCTTAGTGTAGCTTTACTGTCCATGATCTGGGTATGTTAGGCAATACAGACAAACACGCACACACACACACACACACACACACACACACACACACACACACACACACACACACGCGTTTATATTATATGCATTTTTAAAATAGATTGCTTGAGGAGTAACGGAGTTGCGCTCTGCTTAACTAAGTGTACATGCACGTGCAGTGGCACTTTTGGATTGTTTGCACATTGTTAAGCAGTGTGCAAATGGGAGGTGCATTGCTTACATCAGAGACTTACTGCTCCATATACTGACGCCAGCCCACACTTTACTGTACTCCAGGCCTGGATTTTGTGTGTTACATAGTATGACTTCTGAACCTGTTTCTGCACTGCTGCACTTAGTGGAAATTGGCTAAGACTTTTAGGTCTTAGATATGCGGCGCAGCACTCAAATGTGTTGTTAATATGTGAAAGAGGTTAATACTAGTATAGCATACACAGAGTCAGTCTGTAAAAAAATACTTATCCATGTATTTTGCATGCAAATTAGTAACATCTTGGGATTAGAACCCTGACCACCATCACACAAACTACTTGGCTTAGTCCTTTCAGCCACAGAAGCTGCTTGGCAGCTGATCATTCATCACACCGTCACCTGCATAAATGTGTACATTGCTATTCCTCAGTTACCTAACACACATACATTGTAAATTCAAATTGTACATTACTGTCCTGATATTGTGTGGAATGCTAACTGTGTGAAGTGCTCATATAGCATAAATTATTTAGTGTTCTGGCAGTTACAAGGGGACACTATTGATTGGTGGGGTATCAAAAGCCCATGTTCTGCTAGGACACACACTAGTGTGACTATCATTTAACCTCACTTTCCAACATGTGCCTTGAATGATATACCAGCAATCTGGTGTAGTAACACTGCATGAATATTCCATGCATGAGGCCTACCTATTACAAATGGTGACATGTTAGTGGAATGGGTTTCTGTAGTCCCACATGGATGTAATTTCTGTCCAAATGCCCCAGTATTGTTACCTGCATAATGTACCCTGTCCATAGCTACAATGATATATCATAATAATTCGCTAGACTACTCCTGTAGGTTATGGACTTAACTTGCAGATTCAGGAGTTGACACAACTGTAGTTCAGGGCTGACTCTGTCTGCAAGCAGTACACAGCCAATACATGGATAGGCACAGGATATGTGATTTGGTTGGCATCAGTTTTAATATATGTATGGGAGTAGGAGTAAGGTGTTAGTCCCCAGGTTGTGAGTGAATGTGGTATGTGTTGTTTCTTTAGGCATGCTCAGTACAGCCTGGCTTTGGTTATGTCTGCCTACAGGGACATTCGCAGGGGGTTCCTCCTCTGAGTCCTCCTGTGACTGTGGCGATTGAGGCACTGGTGGGAGGCTGCATATCCCTTCCCTTTGCTGATCCTGCTGTAGCTGTTTCCGCAGGATCAGATTGTGTATCATAGCACATACTGTGAATATCTGTTCACATATGGCTGGAGTATAACGCCACCAGATATATCAAGGCACTAGAACCGTGACTTCAGAAGCCCAAACACACCCTCTATGATATTCCTAGTTTGTGCATGTGCCTTATTATAGCATTCTTCCGTGTGTGTGTGTGTGTGTGTGTGTGTGTGTGTGCGCGTGCGCATTTCTAATGGGTGTCCTCCACAGTTCCAGGACTTAGCCAGCAACCCCCAGTAAATGGCTCTGAGGGATGTCCTCATAGCAGACGTGGTACAGCTGTGATATGTGCCAGATATGGGAGTCGTGATAACTGCCAGGGTTGCCAGCACACACATTCATGATAATTCCCTGGGCATTGCATATGGCACCTGATGGAGTCGTATCCCTTGCGATTAATGTAGATTCTACCCTGCTCACTAGGTGGTGCTTTGATGTATACATGAGTGCAGTCTATGGCACTTCGTACTTCAGGGTAGTGTGCTACACAGTAGAAGTGTTGCATATTGCTGGCCATCACCTCATATGAAAGGGGAAAAGATAAGAGCTCACTGGCATGCGGGAGCATAGCATCCAGTAATTGGTGGAGTATCCTGGATGCAGATGCCTCCGACACCCCATCATGTCCCCAGCTGTTCTTTGAAAAGTACTTGTAACTAGTGTCCTAAGGGCTTCACATAACTTGGTTTCCACTGGGATGTGTTTCCTTCTTTTGGCTCTGGCTCTGAGTTGAAGGCAAGCAGAGCTCACTGAGCTCTTGTAATATGTCCCTGTCCACTCCGTAATGCTCTTCAGTTTCCAGCTCATGTAGCTCCTGGTAGGTTACCCTGGGCCTGAACACTCTTCTCCTCCTCAGCCTAGGCCTATTGCCAGCAACAGCAGCAGCACTGACTTCACCATCTAGCACACACAGATGTAGAATAGCTGCAGCAACCCCTAACATTATCTCAGTTAAAAGTTCCAAGTCTCTATTCCAATGATTCAGAGTATTGAGGAGAAAATCAGAGTGTAGGGTGTATGCATACTTTATACAGTTGTGGTGTAGGCCCACCATGTGGGATTGGCTAATTATGATGCAGTTCACCTGCTTAAGATATAATTGACATGATTTAAAGGCACTACGTTATTGTGTGACATGATGCTGTGCACAGCATAGCTTGTACAAAAGTATATATTAATTGAATATATCCTGTTTTTGATCATAGCTGGCTACGTCATGACTGCCACATGGGTGATCCTGGTTGTGTGAACATGCTAAACTATGCCCAAAGCATTTGCAGTAAGAGGCACGCTGTGCAAACACGCACACTGAGCACTAAAAATCCAGTGGGAATATAAACATCATGTAGGAGCCTACATGTTGTGGATATGCTCCCTTTAACAGTTCAACAAATGCCTGGCATTTACCCCTTATTTGCATAAATATTCCTGCTGACAGCCTGGAAACTACACAGTTCATAGCTGTGTAAGCTGGGAAATAGCACAAATGCACCATTGTAAAGACTGGGTGCAAGGCCCTACAGTATTTTTTTCTAAGGTACATCATAAGTGTTATTGTACAATTTTTATTTTTCTGTTAAGCATGTTTACACACTGGCACATAGCTCAAACGTAGAAATTAATACAAAAAAAATTATTTCACATATTCCTTGCCTTTTTCAGACCTCCACAATGTGTTTTGCACATTTATGTATGTGATATAACCTTTTCAGGGGAGTTATGTCCATATTTGTGGACTTGTTTTTCTTTGTAGACTCCTGTACGTTAAAATTCCACATACACTACAGACACGGAGTCTAGACAGATGTCATCCAGTTTGTTTGATCTCTCCACCTGGCTAATTTGCATGAAATTCACCTGCTTAAGTCTAAATTTGCATTGTATGGAAGTTTCTCTATTTGCACCGCTAAGCGGAGTTTACTGAATCTAAAACTGTTTGTGCTTATGTACGCATTGCGGCGTCATGCGTGCATGAAAAAAAATTGTGTAAGCTTTATTGAATTCTCCACTATTGAACTGATCACTGAAAGAAAAGGTCTTCCTTTAGCAGTTCTGTCACAGCATGTCTGTTCTGTACATGACTTTTTTCAACCATCAAGCTGTTTAGTTCTGCCTTTTTATTATATCTATCTAAATGGTATTGCCAAAGCATAACATTTTGCATGAGAAACAGAAACTGTATCCCAGGACTACCCCTGTACAGTATTAGTGGACAGATGCAGCTTCTAATTACTTTACCCCATGTATGGGTCCCCTCAAATTATCCATGGTATGATCCCAGATTTTCTCCTTAGGAGTAAATTGCCATGGGATGGGTAGGACCAGTCTATAATCAAATTGGACGGGTTATTTCAACCACAAAAAGGGAAACTAGCTAGACATAGAATGCCTCACAAGTGCAGCCTTACTTATAGTTTTGGAGTGATTGACTGGCCCCAAAAAGTGTTGGATAGATTGGATATTAAACCAAGGATGCTTCATGCTCACCAAATGATTTATAAAGATCAGTGTATACCAAAATGATATATTCCACGTTCCGAAGGAGGGATGGGCCTCCTTGAAATTGATTACATGTATAGATCTGCAATTGTGGGACTTCACACATACCTACTGACCTCACAAGATCAGAATGTCGTGAAAGTTTTTAAACCTGAGGAGAATAAATCTAAAATGACGTCTCTGCTTATTTTAGCAGAAGCATATTGACGTCAAGCAGGAATGGAAATCAAACCAAAAGTAGATAAAAAAACAGGCAGCAACTGAATGTGCTAAAAAACAAAAGAAAGAATATAAGGTGAAGGACCAGATGAGAAGGCAAGAAATGCGGAAAAAACATAAATATAGTTGCAAGTATAGAAAACTGGAAGAGCCTCATGTTGATCAAGAATGATTGCAGGAGTGGTTAAGGAGAGGCAAATTCCCATCAAGAAATCAAAGGTTAATATTGGCAGCCCAAGATAGTGGGTTACATGCATGCTGGTTTACAAAGTCCATTAAACAGGTGGGAGAAGCAGACACATGTAGGTTTTGTAAAACTGAATTGGAAACAGTGACACACCTTGTTGCTGGTTGCAACGCACTAATGGCAGAGGGACTGTAAACTGAAAGACATAATAATGTGGTGAGACTGTTACACTGGAGATTGTGCAAACATCATGGTATCAAAGTGGCTGAAAAACACTAGAAACATGAGCCGCAAAGAATCCTAGAAAATAAAGTTTATAGCACATGGGATCACCCAGTACCAACAGTTCAAATGATAGATGCTAGAAAACCGGATCTAGTGGTCCAGGAAAAGAAAACAAAGTAGCATAGATCATTGAAATCACCACAACTAGTGACCTACAGTATCTTGGTACAGAGAGACACAGTCATAAAATACCTTGATCTGCAGGCAGAAATGAGAGCCATGGGGAAGAAAGATACCCAGACTGTTCCAATAGTAGTAGGTGCAACTGGTCTTTATAAAAAATAATTTACAATTGTATTTAGATACGTTACCAATTCAAGTAACACCATACGAATTGCAGACTTGAGTCATTACTGGGCACATTGCGGGTGCTGCGAAGAGCACTTTTGGCTGACATCAAAGAGTGAACCAATAGTAATTTCATGAGCTTTATTTGTACTTTGACTTAGGAATGGGGGTCCATTCCTGTCATGGTATTAGAAACCCAAAAGAAATTAAATTAAGCCAGCCTAGTACTTACCTGTGAATCTGTGAACTAGCCAGTCCTCCACCATCCAAAAGATCTGATTGTCTGCTAAAATAAAATACTTTCTAAATGCCATTGCCAAGCCTGCTCTTTGCACCAGACTCTTCTGTTTTTAATTTGTTGACTACTTACTCTGTCCTGCCCACAATCTAATCCATTCATTGTGTAGACAGATCATGGCTTGTAGAAGCAGGAGACCAACAAACTGAATGGCCAAAACTACTGTCCTTTACTATGGCACCGCTCTTGCTCCTCTGATAGGAGCGCTTTTCCAGTATTTATTTTCATAGTAAAGAAATGCTGCTTTTCACACTGTAACTAAATGCCTTAAAAGTGCCTCTCCATGAGAAGTGAGGGTGGCACCCTAGGTGACTGCCTAGTTTGCCTTTGCCTGTAGCTGGCTATGGCACTTTGTGTGTACCAAGCACTCTGTCGCAGTTTATTTCATAACAGAATGTCTGTTGAACGTTATTCTGCCACACACTTTTGTAACTGTAACCCTTGCTGGGTATGAGTCGGAGTTTACCATGGCTGAATTTCAAGGGTCTATAATGTGAGTCCTGAAACTTTGAAAAATAAAGAAGTGTAGTTCAAAAACTTATTACACATTAAATTCAGTTAATTTTTGCAGGAGGGGGCATGCAGTAAAAACATAAAGTATAACCACAATACAAAAAAAATGACCAGAACTGGAAAATTGCTGAGGCAAGACATACCACAAGTAAACTCCTACACTGGAGTCCCACAAAAAAATCAGAAAATTTATTGGGTGCTTCCAAGAAAAGTTATTAGGTGCTTCCTGGTACCGCGGCTAAAATGCCTTCCAGGGAATAAATTTCACACCATACCATCATGCTCTTATATTCCTCTTAATTACATAATTATTATTAAATTACTTTAATCAACAGAACACCCCCCATATTAAAACAAACCACAAAGTGTTAACCCTTCACAAATAAACTTCATGGTTACAAAGCATTACCAAAGAGTTGTACATTAAATTACATGAATATTTACTTCTTGATTCAAACCCTTGGGATGAAGGGTACCAAAATTGATAATAAACTTAGTTTAAAATTGTAATAACTTAAGGTAGTTATCCCCCTGTCCAAAAAAGGGTTTGGGCAGAAGACAAAAAAAAAAATAAACATCAGATCCACCTTGGGCCATATGAAAATGATGTGCCACTGGATTTTCCAACCTCCCATGTCTGATGTCCCCCAAATGTTCTAACACCTGATTCTTGGCCATTCTCTTTGTTTGCTGTATATACCACCCTGTGGGTGTGCACCTGCAGCCTACAATATAAACCACCCCACATGATCTACAAGTGAAGTTGTTCATGGCTACATATTTTCTCATATTGATCTTCAATCCATTTAAATTCTTCACCCTACAGCAAACTTTAAACCTACCACAGGGAAAACAGCCCCTCCATCCCTCATCTAAGTGTGGTTTGGCCAAATTTAACAATTCTTTGAGGTTCAAAGATCTACTGTAAGAAAAAGTTCCTCAAAATGGCATCACAAGATATAATGGGCCAAAATCTCTCCACTAATCTTTTAAGTGCGTCTGAGAAAGTGGCTCTCCTACCATAGATGTTGCTCATTGTATCAAACCCCCTTACCTTGTTTTAAGCTCTATTCCAACTATCACTCCTCAACATAGATTTGTCAAAAGTGTTGTTAAAATGCGCATGTATTCCTCATATGTTAATGAGGCCAAAAGATGTGGTGGATGCATGGTGCTAGCCAAAAGAAAATTGTTAACAGCAGTATCCTTAGTATAGGGCCTGAAATATATCTCTTCCTTATCTGAATTGAAAAATTCCAAATCCAAATACTGTATGCTTTGAGCATCTATTTTATAGGTAAACTCCAGTACAAAGGTATTTATATTTAAACTAACCATAAAATTATGGAATCTTCCATGTTTCCACTACAAATGAAAATCAAATAATCAGTGAACCTTTTGTAAACCACAACCCTTTTGTGCATAGGGGAGAAGCACTACTTCATACATACATACATACATACATGTATGTATGTATGTGTGTGTGTAATATATAGATATATAGATATATATATATATATATACACACACACACACACACACGTATAGTATATGTATGTGTGTGTATGTGTATACAGTGTGTGTGGGCATGTGTGTTTATACACACACACACACACACACACATTATTTATGTATATATGTATATATATATATATATATATATATATATATATATACATATATATATATATATATATATATATATATATGTGTGTGTGTGTGTGTGTGTGTATATATATATATATATATATATATATATATACACACACACACATAAAATAAAACCATCGTATTTGTTTATTTTTATATGTTATTTTATGTTTTCAAAGTTCTTGAGAGTTTTAATGATTAAAGTAAATGTATAATATCTTCAGCCTGTTGACCGCAGGGGTTATTTTATTTTATGTAGTTATTACTGTTGCACTTTCTGACTTTGACTGTTGCTCCTAGAACTGCTGGATTTATATATATATATATATATATATATATATATATATATATATATATATATGTGTGTGTGTGTGTATGTATGCATTTCTAATATGTAGAAGTTGTGATCTTGGTATACATTTACCCTATAGCATTTCCTGAATTTTGGGATTTGCACTGTTGGGTCTTAAACATACAATGGGAATGTAAATTAGAGTGAGGTTGTAAATTAACTTTATAACAGTCAGTACTGCAAACAGCTTTACTATTTAGACTGTAAGGGTTATTATAAAAATAGAAGTGCTGTGCCTTTTAATGTGTTAGCAAGGCATTCTCTTGTTTCAATAATCACATTCCTTGCATAATACAGACACCATACAAGATCTAGCAGAATACATTGGTTTTAGTTGAACCAGGCCAGACTCAAAAGCCTAAAATAGACAATGTGACGTAGTGATCTCCAAAAACTTCCTAGCTCCTTTGTATGTAAAACAGAAGTGCACCTTGCTGGATTTTTCAAGGAGTTTGTGATAACATCATATCTGAAAAGGGCCAAAGTTATGGACAGCACAGTTTGGTTAAAAGCGTAATTATGAAATGGTATTTTGTGTCAGGGTGACCATTCTATGAAGACCCTGTGAACAGGTGTGTGAAATTCCCTTTCTCTGAGGATTGTGCAATCATGGAATTGGTATGTATAATAGGGGTGTGTGATGGGCACAGTCCTTGACATGGGGGGTGCTGTTTATGTGTTTTTTAAAGTAATATTTGCAAGTGCCAAGAAGCAACCTCAGAGTATGGATACTAGAAGTCGATGTTTCTGTTTTCGATGTAGAGTAGTTTATTTTCAGGATGTCGACATTGGTGTTAGCCAATCAACTGAAGGTAAATTGCATTTTAGAGCACTTTGGTTTTTGAAAAAAAAAAAAAAAAAAAAGAAAGAATAGAAAAATGTACTTCTTAAAAAATCAGAAGTGAAATATGCCAGAAATCGCAATAAAACAGATGATTTAGGAACTTTCCTTTGTTTGGAGGATGCTGAGGTCTATATCATGACTGAAACTGGTTTGAAAATCCAAAACAAAACAGTGCAAATGTGATGTGAACCACCCCTTCCATCTTTGTGAACTGGTGTACTGCTACCGCCTGTCACTATAGGTCAGGGACATGGTCCTTGTGTTAACACTACATTTAACACAGCTGTCGGGGGTTTAATTAGGGTTTTCTTGTTGATGTGTAGGAACACATCAAGCATGTTTTCTGTGCCAGTGTAACCTGCCTTTTCAATCTGACTTACAGCAGTTATCTTATCTGTACTTGGGTCTGGTCTCTGTAGCAGTAAGTCCTTATTCACAGGTTATATCACAAATTCCAGGGTGTACATCCTTTTACTGTTGGAGATCCAGTGGGATGGGTGATTGTATTTTGATATTTGTAAAGGAACACCTAAAAGCCAGAAACCAAGAAAACAGCTCTGGACTAGAAATTGTGCCATATCTGTTATCAGTAACTGCAAACCTAGTATTGTAGAAGCGTATTGTACAACATCATTGCCTCATTCAGTATGTTGTAATTTCGTAGCTCATCTCCAGGATGCAAAAATCAGTGAACATGTGATTCTTATGGGAGATTTTAACTACCTCAATATTGATCCAGTGAATTACTTATCAGCAAAGGAATATACCCCATGTTTTTTTTTTTTTTTTTTGCTTTACCTATTCACTTTCCATCAGGTTCATCCTTTCATTTGCTTGGGGCAAGACCCTTATTCCCCATTAATTCCCTCGGTAAGAGTGGAATGGACCAGAAGAAGAAGCCATCATCTGATTGTTGGAGAATCATAGTTTTTGCTTGTATGCCCTACTGTCCCATTAAGGTGAGAGACAAAAAAATATAAGAAATGGAAGTGAGGTTGAACTACAAGTTTGAAAACTGAAATAAATGAGCTGGGCAAACAGATTAAGCATAGTGTTAGACAAGATCAAGAAAATTTATATAAAGATATTGAGCATAATAGGAAACCTTTTTATAGATGCATAAGATGTGGAAGGAGTAAAGACACACAAACTGATAAAATGTGTGCAGATTCTAAAAATTTATTCTCAGAAACAACAGATTATAGATATACTTACAAAATCTTATGCAAAACAGTTTGGCTCTACAAAAGGGTGTTGTCCTAGTGACATCAAGGTAACCCCAGATACTGGAATCAAGTTAGATTATATTGAAAAAGAACTATGCAAACTGGATCCAAACAAAACGCAGAGAGGAGACTGAATAAGTAATGACCTGAGAACACTTAAGCAAGAACTTACACTGCCATTACATCTATTATTCACTAGGCCATATAAATATGGGGAGATTTCAAGATTGGAGATGTGCACTTAATAAAACCTGTCTTTAAGGGAAAGGGGAGTAGGACAATCACAGAATCATATAGACTCTTAAGTCTACTTTCATGTTGTTGTTTGTCTTTCGGCCTTTTCCCGGTTAGGGGTCGCCACAGCGGAACTCCGGTCTGCTAATGATTTGCAGTAGGCTTTTACGGTGCCGAGTTGCCAGCTTGATGCCCAGCCTTCAATGAAGGCATGCCCATTCACGCATGTCTTTCGGAATGCCACTCGATCGTGGGGAGAACATGCAGACTCTACACAGAAGGCACTCCCCGCACTCCAGCCAAGAATCGAACGGAAGAACCTCTTGCTGTGAGGCAAAATGCTACCGCTGCACCACTGTGGATAACTTAAGTCTACTTTCATGTTGTTAAAAAATAATGGAGAAAATACTGGGTACGTTATTGTCAGAACTGTATAGGCTGGGACTTGAAACCATATATCAGTATGCAGATGTTGAAAATAGATATTACCACCTGTAACATGATGTTCTATAACCGTATAATAACAGCTATGAATGAAAAAGTGTGCTGTGATGTGATTGCTATAGATTTAACTTCAGCATTTGACAGGGTTATGCAGAAAACACTGATTAATAAATTAGTACAAGTAGGTACTGATGTACTGTTGATAAGATGGATAGTTACATGGCAAGCATCACACACCAAGTGGCCAGGTAAAATCCTTGGTTACAGTTAGTGTCCCACAGGGCTCTGTATTCGACCCTTACCTGTTTTGATTGTATCTTTCAGACCTTACTTTTTCATCTGAGGTGCTCTACAGTTTATATGCTAACGACCTGAAATTGGGTAAACTGATTGCAAGTATTACAGATAAAGCATGTCTGCAAAATAATTGGATTAAGTTGACCATTTGGGCACAGGAGAATAATATGTTGATAAATACATCAAAAACTAAGCATATGAGATTTGGGAGACATAAACTGAAAGATGAATATTTAATGCAGCACACAGTGATTGAAACTGTAGGCTCATTTAAGGACCTGGATATATGGGTAGATTCAGATAGGAGTTTTTCTAATCACATCAACCAATTGGCTAATGATAGTTATAGAACTATAGGTTGTATAAAAAGATTTATAAAGTCTAGGAAATCAAACATAATGAAGTCATTGTTTGTTAGTTACACTAGACCCAAACTTGAGTATGGAATAACAATATGGAAACCCTATAAGAAAACAAGCATGAATAAACTGGAAGAGTACGGCGGAAATATACTAAGGGCATCCATGGATGTGGAAATCTAAGTTATTATGAAAGACTAAAATATCTGAACTTGTACAGTGTCTCTTACAGATGTTTAAGAGGAGATCTTATTCAGGTATATAGGGCATTTAAGGACAACTACCTCTGCTGGGGTGCCTTCTGTGCGGAGTCTGCATGTCCTCCCTGTGGTCGTGTGGGTTTCCTCCGGGTGCTCCGGTTTCCTCCCAAAGACATGCTGTAGGTGGATTGGACACTCTAAATTGGCCCTAGGTGTGTGTGCGTGCGCCTTCTGTGGAAGGTTGGGCACCGGAGCTGGCAACTCGACACCATAAAACTCCATTGCCAGTCATGAGCGGATCGATGATCCACTGTGGTGACCCCTAACCCCGGTCCAAAGAAGAAGAGGGACAACTACCTCTGGGAATGTTTGGGGTTATCAAAAAGTACTAGAGAATCGTTAGATAACCTATGTAGAAGATTCTGTAGGAATGAGAAGTGTACTAACTGTTTCTCTGATAGAGTAGCTGATGCTTGGAACAGACTACCAAATTACATTAAAGCAAGTACTATTTTAGGTATTTTTAAGAACAGCCTGGACATTTATTATGGGAACAAAATGCCCGTGCTTGAAACATTTGTATGTATGGATGTATGTATGTATTAGCATGGCCATAGCATCCAAGGGTGGCATGCAATGGGTTTGTGACTGACATCCATGACTTCCTCTGTGGTTTAATAGTGGCCAACCCATCCTTTGTGAACAGCACATGTGCTTGCTGCACTGTCCTTATTAAGGATTCTATCACATGCGCATGCCCAGACACAAGCTACCTGCCATTTTTTCCCCAAGAAGAGGTGAGCAGATTTAAGCTCATTATTTCTCTCTCCACCATACAAATTCCAACAGGTGCCTAAGATGGTAATGAATCTCATTTACCTAACTGCAGTCAGGGCTTATCCTAACAGAGATGGCCAAACATGCCCAAATCTTATTTGATTATTTTAATCAAAATGTTTTGGAAAACTCTGTATGGAGTACAAATGTAGGTGGTAGTTGATTATTTTAATCAAAATGTTTTGGAAAACTCTGTATGGAGTACAAATGTAGGTGGTAGTAGGTGGTAGTATCTGTATGGAGTACAAATGTAGGTGGTAGTATCTTAATGGAGTACAAATGTAGGTGGTAGTATCTGTATGGGATACATGTGTAGGTGGTAGTATCTTGGATGTTATACTGACAAACTAGGAGATTTCAACTCCCCATGCATTGTTGTATGCAACTAACCCAAATGATGATGCTTAACAGTAAAATCATACGTTTTAGACGTTTCCGGCATAAACTGTGAGGTGGTAATTGACATATTTATGAAAAATGACTGGCATACTTTCTTCAGTGAATTAAATAAATCTGCTCAGGATGGAGTTAATGAGTTATGTGGTATTAACGTCTGCACTCATTAGTCCAGTGGGATCAGTGCTCTACCCTGGTTATCAGATTCAGAATAAATAAATTATAGGTAAGTTCAATAAAATGCCTTTGATGGAATCACAAAATTAATAAGATATAGAACTGAAAAAGGTACTAGTTCACCATAAAACCTCACACTTGGTGTAAAACCAAGTCTAGGGTAAATAAAGTACAGAGACTTGCATTTGCTATCAGGTCCCCCAGACCTAAGTATCGGCTTGATTTCAAAGACTGAAAGCAGTAATTATTTAATTACATCAGAAAAATTGAAAGGGAAAATTGTGAATGTAGCATTTTGTCAGTAAACAATGATCACCCTCCGACAGAAGGTTCCTATAAAGAAATGTTGTACAAACTTTGCAGTAAATAAGGACTTATTGCTATAGAGACAAGGACTTATTTGCACTTATCTCTTGTCTCTGTAGTAATAGGATAACTGCTCTCACAAGTCAAATTAAAAAGGCAGGTTCCATGGGAGCAAAAATCATACTTGGTAGGTTCCTACACATCAACAAGAAAAGCCTAAACTCCTTACAGCTGTGTTAAATGTAGTGTTAACATGATGACCATGTCTCTGACCTGTGATGATGGGCAGTAGTGGTACCACTTCACAAAGATGGAAGGGGGTGACGCATATCACATTCAAAAAATTTTGAACCCATCTGCTGTATCAGTATTCTGAGTAAAATCATGGAGACAATTGTAAAGAAGCTTAGCCCAAAACCAGGGACCTACTTTTGTTCAACACTGAACATAAGATTGAGAAAGGAGATCTTGCCTTTTGAATTTTGTGGCGTTCTTAGGTGACATATAAGCTGTCTTTGAAGGACTGAAAATGCATGCCGCTTATTTTGATCTTGCTAAAGCATTCATCATTGTTCCACAAAAGGAAATAATTGACAAAATCATTAAATGTCAGTCCATATGTAATTTATGTGCAAAGCACTGGTTTTGTAGTGGGATACAAGTTGGGCTGAGGGGTTTATCAAGCTATCCTGACAGTATGACTAGTGGCATCTGTCTGCATACTGTCCTGAAGCCACTTTGTTTTTGGACTGTTCTCAGATGTGGATGCGGGAAATGGACTCTGGATAACAGGCTATGTTCATTGTTGCAAATAGGGTGACATAGTTACTACAATAAAACCTTTTTATGTTTCTAAGATAGTCAAGAGATACATATGTAATGCAGTAGAAATGTTAGCAAATGGAGTAGTGTCATGTGACTTGCCAAAAGCACATACATTTATTATTTCAAATCAGTGGCCAAACCTAGAAAATGGCATCATTAAATATTTAGTAACAGTTGTAGACAGTTTAGTTTAGCCAATGTGCATCCAACAAATTAAAAAAAAATCATATCTTGTCTGTTTCAAAGCAACTTTATTTAGTCTTTCCATGGACTTAATTATACCATTTTATACCTCACTAATCCAACACAGTTTTTGAATGCAGCACTGTGTTTTATCATATTTGAACAAGCTAGCTGAAATACTTTGAAAGGGTATTGCTTTCAATAGTTTTGGAAATCTGTGTTCAGGAAGAGTTTTTTTTTTTATACATTGTCTTTGAGGTAGATTAATACTAAACATTTGCTCCATAGTACTATTATAATCATTGAAACTGATTAAAGCAGTACCCTCACCATTATAGGCCCTCCATATTCTAATTGATTTGCTCTATTATAACTTCTTTAATCTATTAATTTGCCTTATATATATATGGTTCCCTATCAGAAGCCTGAAACACTATAAACCTGAAAATCAAAATCCTGAAAACTATAGACTGAAAGCCCAAAATCCTGAAAACACAAAATGGACATACTGACGTCATTGTGGCTTTGCTATTGTTAGCCCTGTGGTGTTGGGTCATGCGTTGGGTTCAGGTAAGTGTGCGGTTGGTTTTATGTTAGGGTTAGGGGCGGTTTAAGTGAGTTAGGGTTAGGGCGCAGGTTAGGCATGTATGCAATAGTGACAAATATTGGGGTTAGGGGCGGTTTAAGTGAGTTAGGGTTAGGGCGCAGGTCAGGTGAGTGTGCGATAGTGACGGACCTTAGGGTTAGGGTCAGGGTCAGTTGGTAGATATTAGTGTCTTTATAGTGACATATTAGCATTATTCAGGATTTTGAGTTTCAGGATTTTGGGCTTTCAGGATTTTGAACTTTCAGTCTATAGTTTTCAGGATTTTGATTTTCAGGCTTATAGTGTTTCAGGCTTCTGATAGGGAACCATATATATATATATATATATATATATATATATATATATATATATATATATATAGCCTTAATATATATATAGCCTTAATGGATGCTACACTGTTAGTGCCAGACCAGTGCTTAAAAAGCCTTAGTATGTAATTTATTACGATCATAACAGGTTTCCTCCTTTACTTTCACAAGAAAGAACATTTTTTTTTTTTTTGGATTACTCGCCACATGCATGATGCTATGCTAGTAGTATTGCTGCTTTTGTTATTTTCCTTGACAGACAGCTTTCTTAGTGTATTTATCACATTTAAGTGTGCCTAGCCCTAGTCTCGACTCCCTAGAGTAATATTTTTGAGTGTACTGGCAGTTGCAGACGAGATTGAGAAGACTAAGGCAGTGGCACATACACCGATCAACTGCCCGGTAATTATCAGTACTAGCAGTACTAGTAGTACTAATATAATAAGTATGTGTAGTTGACTTGTTGTTTTGTTTTCCATTTCCAATCCCATGAAAATAATTACTGAGCAGTCACAACTCACGAGCAACGCAATGAGTGTATAGTTAGTAAAACCTGCCAAAGAACAAACGCACGCACAAAGAAAAAGCATTGCCAGTTAATTAGTTAAGCATATATCCCCTCACCCCGTGTCCCTGTGAATCTGTGATGATCAGGTAAATTTATGCCAACACTAACCTAATATATAGAAATTCAGAGTGAAAAATAGTGTACTGTCTCTGAGACTCTGACTCTCTGTAATGTATTAACATTAGCTTTTAGAAGATGGCGCGCAAGGCATCACAGGAGAGCGGGAAGGGTTTAAGGCCTACTAGTACCGCAAATACAGAGACTCACACAGGTTAGCCGAGGTTTCAAACTGGTTTGTGCACCCATACTGTCTGTCTGATACTTGATACACATGCACGCATGCAGAGGTTTTGCATTACCTCACAGCCAGGTAAATATCAGCTGATCCGTTCAGTTGACAGTCTAAGCAGCATGCTGTTAATTAGTTGTCCTGAATCCTGATTTGGACAACTGTTTTCAGTAAAAATAACACATGGTCCCTTTTGTCACTAGAAACGTTTTTTTTTATTTTATTTTTTCATTCAAACCCCCTTTTTGGCTCTCAGTAACTAAGTGTTTAAATTGACAGCTTATACGATGATGTTATACCGCAGCATAGCAGCTATACTGTTACTACTGCATGCTCTGTATGTCCTTGTAAAATTGAACTGCTAGGGTTGCCCTAGCAAATAAGGAATATCAGCTGCTGTAACATCTTAGACCTGATTTAGTCAGTTAATACTTATGCAACTCTTGTACCATGATCTGCTTGTGTAGACTTTATGTATTGTTATATAGAACAAATCGAAAATATACAAAGTTTTGCTAAATTTGTATTCTACAACTGCTCCTTAATACGTTGAACCGGCTGCTCCAGTGCGAGATTTCTGATAAAACTATCATGAGCTGTAATGCCATCTACTGCACAGTTACAGAAGTACTAAATTAGAACTTCATGAAAGTAAGAGAGACATCTGTCTCTAATCTCCCCCTTTCATGTACAGGAAAGCATATGTACAGGAAAGCATTAACGCTTAGAAGCCTTTATGCTACAATACCATCATTCAGAGAGAGACAGACAGAGTAGAAGACAAACCACTTTTGAAATGGAAAAACAAAATAAGTGACGGGCTGTGTGCAATGACGAAGTGCAGTACAGAAGTATTTGGAGTTTTTGCTGCAATACACAGTTCTGGGGGCATTTTTCTACACTTCAGCTTCAGTACAATGAGAGAAAGCACAGTGCAACTTGTGCAAGTACTGCTTTCACTCTACCTTTAACATAGACACTGCCCCATTAATTTACTTCAGCTTCAGGTCTTGCGTTATTGTAACAGTTTAGAAATATGTGCAGTCGATTAACCTTGCAAAGCTGCTTCCACAGTCAGACTAATGATCCCTTAAAATAATGTCAATACATTACAAACCAGTTAAAATGCCATTCAAATGTGGATTATCCAGTTTATAGTTAAGGATCTATCCATTTAAGCCATTGAGTTGGGTTACAACAAAATTCAGAATTTACCTGAATTTACCAGGGGGACTCAGTGGAGGTGTCCTAGATAACTGAAGTTTTCTGGTGCAGCAGCTCTATCTGTATGTCAAGTCTGGT